>NW_006199495.1:547979-650422 GCF_000334495.1 Tupaia belangeri chinensis
TGCCCCCAAAAAAAAAAAAAAAAAAAAAAAAGAATAGCAGCTTATTAATTGATGTAAAGGTGCAAATAAGAATTTCTTTTCTTAAAAAATACATATTTATTTTCTCTGAAAAATGGCTCTATTTTCCAAAAGTAAAATAAAATTGAATAGTGATAAAATTTTACATTTGTAGAATTTCTTTTATATTTTGTTTAGTATTTTAAAAAGCATATTTTCATGAGTCCTTTTGCATTAAATCATACACCACTACAGTCACTGGAAATGTTCACCAACACTAAAGAGAGGATGAGAGAAAAAGAGGCAAATAATATCTTATAGTTTTTTTTTTTTTTTTTTTTTGGAGAGATTTTCACGGTAGGGCGCGTGCGCTCGCCAGACAGACAGAGAGAGACATAGAGACAGAAAGCGAGAAATCATCCCCCAGGGGGGATGGCCACGCCACAATCCCTTCTCCTCCATTCTCCTCTCAGGATCTTGGGCATGCACACACACGCGCCTGGCGTGAGTTTTAAGCCACCGGGTCCGGGACGCGAACCGTAGTCGACTATGTGGGAGTCCAGCGACATAGTCATTACGCTAACTGCTGGTTCCTTATAAATATAGTTTTGATCTTTGGACTCACTGAGAGAATCTCAGAGAAATTAAAGAGTAACAAGACCATGCTTTCAAAACCATTGCTTTAACTAGTCATCTATTTTCTCAGACATTCTAAAAACCCTTTCGTAACGGAACATTTTTTCAGGTAGCATGCTTGACAACATCTTTAGATCCTGATTTTTACTGTCGAATGAATTAGCTTATCCTGAGAATCCCTCTGATTCTAAGAACACATTATGGGGCCAGCAGGTGACATAGTGTTAAGGCACTGGATTCTTACACAGCCAACCTCAGTTCGAGTCCTGCACCCAGCAGCTTGAAACATACACTGGGTGCATGCCCAAAATCCTGAGAGGAGAATGAAGAAGGGATTGCTGTGTGGCCATACCCCTCTGAGGGTGATTTTTTACTTTCTATCTCTCTGACTCTCCTGTTAGCATATGCATCCTATAGCAAAAATCTCTAGAAAAGAAAATCTTGTAGTCGAAGGCACATACTTGCTACTTTTCTTGGTTGCATTCAGCAGTCAGTCCAATATGTTATCTCAATATAAAATAATAAGGTAAATAATACCTGAAAACAAGTGGCAGGTAAAAAAAATTATGAAAACAATGGAGAAATTATTATTTAAACATCCACCAAGTGAGTAGAAATGATAGATTGTTGGAGTAACTCAACACTTGTCAAATATTTATTATAATTCACTGTGAATTAAACACTTAAAATTGAATGTGGACATGTTTATAGATACTTCTAATCGATGTGGTCCATGAGCTGAAAATAAACACTTGTCAGTTAAAAATACAAGTGAGTGAGCACAAATAAGAGAAGAATTAAAATTGTGTGAATCACATTTACTAAAATAATTTTTTAATGTTTAAGTTGCAGTTTCACTCTAGGAGTCAAATGTGCTACAAGGCACATAAAATTTGAGATAATAATACATTTTATTTTTGAAAGTGTGTTATTTATAATTAGGGCATCATAGTATTGTCCCTATATTTAAAAGTAGAGAAATTTAGGCTGTTTGTAATATTAAGTGTGAATTTTTTTGTCTGAGATGTTGATTATTTCTGACATTGTTATCAAAGATATCCTAAACATGTTTGATTTTGTGCATATATTATGTTCCCCATTATACTTTGGAAATTAAGAGTAAAAAGTGATTACTAAATGAATCAGGTATTCAATATATGACTTTTGAAGAAAAAAATAACTAGATGGTAAATGTTTATGTTTTAAATAAAATAATCTATTTACTGAGAGTATTTTTCCAAGGTTTATGTTGTCTTCATGATATTAAAACCTGATTCCATTTCTATAACATGCAAACCATAGACTATCCTGTTAATCTACAGATTTATGATTTTAAAACATGATATTTTTATATTCTCCTACCTTGCCTTCTCTAAGATCCAGATTAGAATCTGCATGAAAAATTACACTTTTTTGTAGCAGAGAAATCCTAATCAACATAACAATTCTATCATAATAGTTATAAAAGAAGAAAAATATTAGAAAAAATATTTATTGTTAATGAGTGTGTGTATTGGAGTCTGAATATGTTATTCCTGCTATACTACCAATAATTTTTGTAGTTTAGAGTTTTTGACATATACAGATTGCATATAGATTAGAAAGACATTGACAAAAGCTATGTAGATGCCAAGAGTCTGGAAATCCTGAAGCATCTGAAAGTGGAGTCCATATTGTAGTTGTTAGGTATCTAAGTACAGTCTGCTTTGCCCACCAAGGAGTGTTTCTTTGATTCAACTAAACATTCAGGCTCAAGAGGTTACAGTGATGGCATTTGGCATCAGTCTATCCAAAAGGACATAGGGCAGAAATCAGCTTGCCAGAGAGCTACATATGGTGCTCTTCTCAGCAAGAGTCTTGGAGCAATTCTTGCAGCACTCCATAAAGCCATCTGTGAGCTATCTTCTCTCTAGGTAGCAGCTCAGGTGTCGGAGACAAAAATCTACAATCTGCAGGTGTGGAAACCATCCTTGATTAAAGCCTCACATTCCACAGGTGCCATCATTTTTTGTACCAACTCCATAGAAAGACCTTTCAAAACATCACTAGGTACCTCCATAATTACAAAAGTCACTTACTCAGAGGAATCCAGAAATAGAATATCCTATCAAGCATTTATTATTCCCCTGTTTTAAATTCAGCCAACAACTAAGAGATCATTTTATTAGAAGCAATGCTGCTTAGTAATCTAGCTGACAAATAACAACATGAGTTATGAGTTTCTAGGGAAACAAAGCTAGGAAGTTTAACTGAAGTGAAAATTCTCACGCAGAAGTGTAATAATTTTGTTAAGCCTTTGCCAGCGCCATTAAAATATAAAAAGGAAAGCATTTTTTGACTCTTAAATGTTCATTATTTTTATGATACACAAAAAGGGCAAAATTAGAAATTCTTTAACAAATACAGAATAAGCATGAGATAAGCGTTATGGAAGAAATATTTCTCTTTAGTATCAAGTGGTAGATGTGATTGATTCTGCCTCTATGGTGACATAAAACATTATATAGTCAATTAAAAATGTATTTTGTAAGATAAGATCTATATACATGACTCTATAACCCTAAAAATTCCTACTAACAAAGAGGTTTTTACACTGATTCAGTAAACAAAGAAGATAGTATGAAGATGGAAATATATGCCCACTGTGAAACTTAAAATTCGGGTCAAGAGCAGAAACTTGGCATTCATTAGTTACCTTAATGAGAACTTCTTTGGTAGCATAATACAAGCTGAACGGGATTGCTAAACCTGAGATGTGACTGAGAACTGATGTGATGGGTATTATGATTCCACATAACTATTGATTTAAGTGTTGTTGTCAAGCATTAAACAATAAGGTACAATAAGCTTAAATTGACTATTTTCCAAGTAAAGCTCTCTGAGCCTTTTCAAAACATTGATTTGAGAATACTAGCTAAAACAAACCAAGAAAGAGATAAAATCTAGTTTAACATGTGTCTTAAATACAGTCATTAGCTGTAAAAAAAAAGAAAAATCACCTGACTTTTCAAACTTCATGCATTATGTCATAGGCATTGTGTAGTGTCAGAATTCCTATTACAAACATATTGTTCTCAAATCAATGAGTAAAAACCAGTTTTAAAAATAGTAAAATCTAACGAATTCAACATGTCCTAATGCAATATGAGAAAAAAGATGATAGTGTGGGAGTCTGCTCATGTGTAGGACTATAGGGTATACGGGAATACTCTGAACTCTTCATTAAAATTTGCTTTGAAACTAAATATGTTCCAAAAATAATCTACTAGTGAATTAAATAGAATAAGGTAATATCTATATGTTTTACACTTTCAGTTAAAAATGAAGATATTATATGCTATTAAAAGACTTATAAAACTGAAAGAAAGATTTCCATTTTAGTAGATACAATGCTGAGTTTCATGTAAACCAATACTTCAGAATATGGACTTGCAGGGCTACCTTGGTGGTGCAGTGGTAACCTGCTGCGAGTGATGGTGAGACCACACAGAAGAGCACCCATGTCATTTCCAGGCAAATGGCCCCAGGCAGCCTGTACACTCTCGATTCTGGGCCTCAGACCATGCAAAGGGTTTTTGTCTTTCTCTCTCCATCTCTCACTCTCATGAACATTGTCTTCTTTAAACAAAGGAAAAAGGAAACTTTAGACAAATATTATGGATACAAAACTGAAAACCTAACTCACAAACATTGTTACAGAGCCAAAAATATAGTAATAAGGAGGACTAGTGTCCAGACCAGAGACTATACCCAAGGGGGGTAGACAAGAGAGCTGGGTGGAAGGAGTTCAGGGAAGAAATACTTCACAGACACAAGAATATCAAGTTCCCCAATGTAATGATTTATATGCTAATATATTTGATCTGAATGTCATGTACTGCATGCACACTTTGAAAAGCCATATTGTGTGCTATAGAAATATATAGCAATTAAATGACTAAGAAATCATAAAAGAAAAAAACATGCATTTGTATGTACTAATGGTCAATATTTATAAATAATTGTATTCTATTTCATGAATATTGGTATTTCATATCAAAATTAATTTTTAAAAAGACAAAACATATGTTTAACCTACATTAAACAGATTATATATGTACCACTCTTTCTACTGATAATTCAAGAAGTTTTGCACGAAAGCATCAATTTAAATGTACTGTCTGACTTTGAACAGATAAAACACTTGACCCAATTTACCAAACTGAATCATTGATAAATTAAAAGGCATGCAGGATCATCTTCAATAAGACTTTAGCTTGGAAGCCTATCTGAATTCTCTAGGCAACTATGGAACAATTCTATAAATCCTTCTTGTTTGTACTTCTGGTTGCTTTCATAGTTCTTTTTAAAAAGCTTACGTTCTCTGTAATGGACATAGTCTGATCATCATCATCATCACTGGCTGTTTCCTCCTAGGAGAAATATGCTAATGTCTATATTATGATATAAATTAATATATATGCTAAGAATTCTATTTTTTAAATTGTTCATTGACTTTCAATAACCTTTACAGGTTTCCTATTATTAAATATTATTTAATTATTTTGAGTCCACCTAGCCAGCTCAGTTATATAAATGACACAATAGGGTGGAAATTTTATGTCAGTTAAGTATTTTTACTAGAACAAATCAATCCATACGATAAATGAAATACAGTTGTCTTTTTGAAGGAGGGACTTTTTGTAACATACAGACAGTACCTTTCATGATAATCCTTCTAAATTACCTACCCTGAACTCTTTTTATAGGTGGCGCTTCGACATGTAAACATGTTCTGCAAATCTTTAAAATGTACTAATTTTCTTAAATATTCTATTTTAAGAAAAATTTTCTCTGACTATATAATTCATATTTAAAAATAGACATGGTTATCCAAAGAACAGGAATGGGATTAACGTTTATACAATTTTATTTTAAATTTTCTGTGAGTAATATTACAAAAAAAACTTGGCCCACTGTCTAAAACCTGGGAAAAGAATTGATGTTATTTCTTTGGAAATTATTAAATGTTATGCTTCATATATTAGTTGTATCATTAGGCTGCTTTCTGCTTCAGAATCCATGATATTTGAGCAAGAGTGATTAAAGAGGTTATTAGTAAATCTACAAAGAGCTGGGCACACCATGCTTAAATATTACCCTATCATTCGGGCCACAAATGTTCAGCATCACTGTTTCCACAGTAGCAATTTACTATAATACTGGAGAGTAAGTGATCAATATAGGCACGAGCGCTTGTTACAGTTACTGAAGGAGTGCAGCCTCTTCTGTTCAACCTCTGCAAAATCAATAACCAGTGCTCTTCATAGTCTCAGTTTCAGATAACAGTGAAAGACACAAGCTATAATTATCAAGCTAAAAACTCTTCCAATGTTCACCTAGCTGTTTGCAAAATGTGATTTGATTTTCGATGAGAAATAAAAGTAAGATAGACTACATTACAGAACCACCATTTGGGTTGGCCCTGTGTTCTCATGCTTAAGGTAGCTGAATCCTAAATGTCCAATCATAGTTTGAATCCTATCTGCAGTGGCTTAAAAAGCTACCAGGTATGTGTGCATGGGTGCCCAAAATCCAGACAGGAAAGAGAAATAAAGAAGGAATCATGACGTGACCAAAGCCCATTGAGGGACTGTCTTTCCCTTTATTTTTCTGGCAGGTGCATATACCTTCCATTAATTAAAAGCAAAATAAAACAACAGCAATAAAGGCTATCTATCAAAAACATGATGATTTTGAAAATAGTGGAATGCTCACCAGCCATTACTTTTTAAATCAATACTGGAAATGGTAATTATGAATATTATAGGTATTAAATGATAAATGAATTGTTAAAACTAAAAGAAATATTTTTCTTAATGAAAAATCTAGTGTGCTCCAACATATCTTTCTATCAATAGGGATGTTTGTTTTCAAATTGGAGAGATGAAGTGAATAGCAATATCACTAACAAAGATAAACACCAAGATATGATATAATAAATGACGAATCAGGACCAAGCAGTTAGCGTAATGGCTATGTCACTGGACTCCCATGTAGTCGACTGAGGTTTGAGTCCCGGACCCGTTGGCTTAAACTCATGCCAAGCACATGTGCGCACATGTTTAAGATCCTGAGAGAATGGAGGAGAAGGGATTGTGGCTTGGCCGTCCCCCCTGGGGGATGTGCGCACATGTTTAAGATCCTGAGAGAATGGAGGAGAGGAGGGAGTGGCTTGGCCGCGCCCCCCCGGGGGGTGATTCCTCACTTTCTATCTCTCTCTCTCTCTCTCTCTCTGTCTTTCTGGCGAGTGCACGTGCCCGATAGCAAAAACCTCTCCAAAAAAAAAAGAAAGAAAGAAAGAAATGAAAGAAAGAAAGAAAGAAAGAAAGAAAGAAAGAAAGAAAGAAAGAAAGAAAGAAAGAAAGAAAGAAAGAAATGATGGGTCTAAAAGTCTGGCATAAAGCATAGAATGTAATATTTTCATTTGAAAAGATATTAGAGATAATCAAGGCTATATCTTCATTGTACAATTGGAAAATCTAAGGCACTGAAAACCTAAACTATAGGGAAAGGATTCTAGTTTCCTTTCTGTGTCCAAACTGGAACTGCATCTCTTGTTTTCCTGTGATCTCCCATTATTCTCATGTTTTGAGGTTGCGCCTCCCAATTTATACTGCCATCATTAAGAGTTGTTGGATTGAATCTGGCTTCTTCACTCGCCAATCTACACTATTAATATAAATAAATACTGTTTCATTAGGTGAAACTACACTATGGCAAATTCTAGAAACCCCAGAAGGCTTGGTAGGATTATAGCTGAGAAGGTGTGACTTGGTAGAGAGAAGAAAACTGTGAGAATATGAGGGTGACAATGTTGAATTAGAGAATTCTATCTATTTGTATTATGCCTATTCTTATAATGAATTAATCCTCCCTTAAACACTATTATTGCAGATAATCGAAGCAGAGAGAAGTGTTGCTAAACGGTTATCAATTTTTTCTATTGTTTTAGAAACAAAAGAAGGACTAACTGGAGTTCATCAGCAGAACTGTACCAGATGAACATCCCATAGAAGGATCTCTTCAAATGTACCCACTAACAGTAGTTAGGAGAAATTAGGAGGAACATTCCTAGACACGATGAATCAAACCAGGGAAGTCTGTTCAAGAAAACTGAGAGCTGATTAAAAGGCTTGTGTGAGAGAAGTAGAAACAGTGGGAGAATTGGACCTGAGATCTTTTATTCCTTCAGTTTATTTTTTTAAGTTTCTGTTCTTCATAAACCAAATTTTCAATACAACCATATGGATAGTGCAGTTGGTGGCAGTGCATGTTATGTAGAAAAATTAACAGTCAGCTCTGTTTCATTTGTAGACTAAGTTTTAAGAAGTGTTTGGGGAGTGAATAGCAAACAAAATCATCCATAGTAGTTATGGTTATTTTCTGAAAACAAAATCTGTGTTTCCATGTGTTCATTCCAATTATGTTCAGTACTAATTAATTTATAATAATTCTTATATAGCACTTTTGTCTTTAACTGAATATAAAATTGACTGATGCTTTCTAGTGAATATATGCATAAAACTACTCAATCACTCCCACATAAGTTTTAATGTAATCAGTGTTATTTAATAATGACCAACTTTGCAAGATTCTTCACAAATCTGTCAAACCTATACTGTTAATTATTTATTTTTTTGCAGAGAATATCAAATATCTCATTCATGTCACATTTCTAATAATATTTCTAATTGATGTTTTCTGAATTAATAAGGTCACATGTTTGTTAAAGGGTGAGGATTTTTGTATATTTTAAGAGTCCATTGATGAGTGCTACAACTGGACCTATTGCTATATGGGAATAGGCACAATTTTGGTGATTTAGTCCGTTCTGTTTGGTGAAAGATTAAAAACGAATCTAGAAGCGTTCATTATCATTTCCCAGCTTTCAATCCTGTTGTTTATTATTAATGGCCCATTTCTTTCCTATACTCTACCAACGTAAATGGCTGAGTACACCCTAGCCTAATAAAAAAGGACCAAAAAATTAATATTTTTATGACTTTAAACTATATTATAAGGGAACAAAAGACATTTGATTACAAGTTGAAGTGTATTTTAATTTCTGCATGTGGGAAGAATATTCATTGGATCTGGTTATTTATTTATTTTATTACATCTATATCACCATTATCTTCAAGGGGCATTTCCTACTCACATTCTTCTGGTCAAGAAAAGCATATAGTTTTCATTCCTCTCATGTGTTTTAATGATGATAATCCCTTGCTTGTATTCTATATGAATAACGCTAAATATATTTCATACCAGATTTATTCATATGGATTCTGAATTGCTATGTACCCTATAAATACTGAATTTTATAAACTGAAATATACTTTTAAATTGTACCCATGTTTCTGAAGTAATTTTTTAAAGATAATCTAGATGTAACCCCTAAATTATTTGGCTAGATGTAACAGAAAAACACAGGCCTAGGCACAACATGTTTCGCAATCTAGAAAGTTTCTGAGTTTATTGAACTTCCATTTGTAACTCATGCATAATGGAGAAGAGGAACCTACAGAATCTACCAAAGCCCTCAGACCGTTAATATTCCAGTAATCAGGTATTGATAAATAATAGGGCTTATTCATTATCACTGTAGAATAAATTTAAGTGAATGTTATATAAACTTCTAAAATATACAATTTTATCCACACATATTTATCTGAAAATGTATTACCAGTTATAATCTATATTAATTGCTCTCAAATTTCTGGTAAAAACATAAACTTTAAAAATGTATGTAGCCCCTTCCCTTCACAGTATTTAAAATTTCTGCCCAGCAATTTCTTCTTTTGAGATCGCATCTTTTATACTTTATATGATCATTTATCCTGTGTATTTTAATATAGTCACTGATTTTTAAATGTTATATTTAATTATTGTAGTTTCTATAATAATATTCACCTATATTATTTCCATATTCTCTAAATATATTTACTGAGATCTTATGTTATTCCAATTTATAATAGTATAGTGAAGTTTCCTTTTTTTTTTTTTTTTTTAGGGGGAAGACTTTTTTGCTATAAAGTGCGTGTGCTCACCAGAAAGACAGAGAGAGACAGAGACAGAAAGAGAGGAATCACATCCCCAAGGGCGATGGCCACACTGCAATCCCTTCTTCTCCATTCTCCTCTCAGGATCTTTAGCATACACACACACATACCCGGAATGAGTTTAAGCCACTCAAACCACATTTGACTACATGGGAGTCCAGCGACAGGGTCATTATGCCAACTGCTAGTCCCCCATTCCTTCATGATTAAGACTCTCAGCAACATTCAAATGGAAGGGACATTCCTCAATCCAATAAAAGCCATCTTTGGCAAACCCACAGCTAACATCATATTGACTGGGGGGAAACTGAAAGCTTTCCCACTAAAAACTGGAATAAGACAAGGCTGCCCACTTTCTGTACTCCTTTTCTATATACTACTGGAAGTCCTAGCCAATGCAATCAGACAAGAGAGTAAATAAGAGCTATTCAAATTGGAAAAGAAGAAGTGAAATTATTCATATTTGGAGATAATATTATATACATAGAAAATCCAAAAGAATCCACAAAATAACTTCTGGAAGACAGAAATGAATACAGCAAAGTGGTAGGATACAAAAGCATACAACAATCTATAGCACTTTTATATACCAACATGAACAAACTGAGGTAGAATGGAAGAAAGCAATCCATTTGAAATATTCACAAAAAATAATATACTTAGGAATAAACCTAACCAAAGCAGTAATTTACCCATCTGGCTAAAATGTGTCAGGGGAATAATCTTCCAATGTTGATTTTACAATATCTAGCCTCCTTTGTATTTCCTTTTGCCTGGATGTCTGAATGTTTCTTAGACTTAGAACGTTTTCTGTATTTCATCAAATAGATTTTTCTACTACCTTATGAGTTTCTTCCCCTTCTGCTACACTAATTATTTGGATATTTGGACATTTAATGGCATCTAGTATGTTGTCCTCAGTTTTTTGTTTCCTTCTTTGGTGGCCCTGTCTAGGTCAGGGGCTTTGTCTTCTATAGCAGAGATCCTACCTTCTGCATGGTCTAACCTGATATTAATGCTGCCAAAAGAAGTTTTGATTTCTTTTATTACAGTCCTCATCTCTACAACTTCTGTTCATGCTATCTCTTTATAGAGTTCTTTTTTTTTTTTTTTTTTTTTTTGAGAGGTTTTTGCTTTAGGGACTGTACCTGCCCCAGACAGACAGAGAGAGACAGACAAAAAGCGAGAAATCACTCCCCGGGGGGGATGGCCATGCCACAATCCCTTCTCCTCCATTCTCCTCTCAGGATCTTGGCACGCACGCACACGAGCCCGGCATGAGTTTAAGCCACTGGGTCTGGGACTCTAACCGCGGTTGACTATGTGCGAGTCCAGCAACATAGCCATTACGCTAACTGCTGGTCCCTCTTTATAAAGTTCTTCAAGTCACGAAACTATTTTCTTATTTCCTGGTGTTGATTGTCTGTTTTCTCTTGCATCTCATTAAGTTTAGTTACAATAAATAATCTGAAAATTTTCCTGACATTTGTGGTTTTCTCTGCCTTTTTGATAGTTGGAGATGAGTTCTTGTTTTCCCTTATGGGGGGTGTATTTTCTGGTTTTCTCATAGTTGAGACTCTTCTGCGATTTCTAGTCATTTGGTGATGTATTCACTTCTTGCTAATTCTGTGAAGTAGGTTTATGTCGCTGTGTGCTCATGTGCTTTTCTGTGTTGAGAATTAGCTCTGTGGCAATGTGGTATTGACAACAGGAATCTTGGGTTCATATTTACAGAGCAGTTTTCTCGCTCTCTCTCTCTCTTTTTCTTTTTTTTTTTTTTTTTTTTTTTTACTGATATGTACAGGAGAAAGTCTTCCTTCACAGCTTCACAGTATTTAGATATTTGGTTCCTATATACCTTGACCTCACTTGTAGCTGTGTTTGTGTGTATGTATGTGTGTCTGTGTGTGGTTGGGGTGCATCTAGTTCTGAAATTGCAGAGTCAGGGTTATAGTTGTTGGGACTGAATCAGAATCAGTTCACCTTCCAAACCCTAGACTGAGCAGGGGGCTTCAGGCGAAGAATGGTTATTAAAAGTCCTCCTTTTTCTCTGTTCCTACATAGGAGGATAAGATAAATTTTTTTTTTTTTTTTTTTTTTTTTTTTTTTTTTTTTTTTTTGGGCCGGTGCCCCCACCAGCCAACCAGTGAGAGACAGAGAGACAGAAAGCGAGAAATCATCCCCCAGGGGGAACGGCCACGCTGCAATCTCTTCTCTTCCATTCTCCTCTCGGGATCTTGAGCACGCATGCACACACACCCAGCGTAAGCCACTAGGTCTGGGACGCGAACTGCGGTCGACTACATGGGAGTCCAGCGATGTAACCATTACGCTAACTGCTAGTCTCAAGGATAAGAAAATTTATTTGACTTTTTTTTTTTTAATCACTACACAAGCGTACCTTGTATATTTAATAGGGGCTATATACAAAGATTCAGGGTGTGATAAGTCTAACTATTCAGTGTCAGCTGAGAGTTAATAGGAACTTTCTGATGAAATTACTTTTGGTAAAGATCCAGAATGGAATAAGAGTATTAGAGAAGTGGCAAGTAAGAATAAAAGAATCTTACACAAATGCTGTGTCAAGTCAAGGGTACTGGGATAGGCTGAATTTTTTTTTTTTTTTCATATCAGGTAGAGTAATAAAAGCTAACAACCCCGGAAAAGTTTATTTCTTAGTTTACTCTGACAGCTCTTCTGGCTGATGCTTACCTAAACAGTCTCTGAGAGTCATTTTCTGGAAGTCCTACATACATCTATCTTAAGGAAAAGGAGCAGGGAGTGGGAAACAGAGGTGGATATCATCCAAATAGCTTTACAGAGAGCCTGAAAATATAACTCAAAATAGCAGTAACACAGCCCAATCTAACTACGAAGGAATCCATGAAATCTATGCCCAATGTCCAGTAAGAGGCAAGGGGTGAACATCTGGATGGTCTTTGTCACAGGCCTGGGATGAGCAAGGGACTGGAAGAAAACCAATGCACCTAGGACCTATAAAGTAAGTAGGGGCCAGTCTGTGGCCTGGTGACTAAAGTGACTGGATCCTACAAGACTGATTCCGAAGTTTAAGTCCAAGACCTGGCTTGAAAACCATGCTGGGTATGTGTGAACATGTGCCACAGTCTGGAAAGGAGGGATAAATAGAGAAGCAATTGCTGCGCAACTATCCCCCACTGCGGGACGCAGAGGGGGTTATTTCTCTCTATCTCTGTCTCTCTCCAGTGAGTGTATGTGCCCTCTGGCAAATTTTTTAAAAAGAAATAAAAAAATAGAAACTACATAAACATATGACATTAGCTGGACTATCAGACCGAAGCCAAGTCATCCGTGGCACTGGAATAAACATGACTGTGCATCTTCAAATGCATATTTTTCTCCTATATAGTTTATGTTCATTTCATCCAAATCATCCCAGTAGCCTTAGCTCATTCAGCATTAATTCAAAAGTCTAAAGTCTCATCTAAATATTATCTAAATCAGATATGGGTGTGAGTCAAGATATGTTCATGCTGAGCCTAATTTTCCCTCAGCTTGAATCCGTGAGATCACGTCAGTTATGTGCTTCAAAAAGGCAATAGTAGGATAGTTATAAGCTAAAAATTTCCATTCTAAAAAGAGAGAAAAGAGAAGAGAGGAATAGTAGGTCCCAAGGAAGTTCCAAACCCAATAGGGCAAGGAAAAGTAAGACTTGAAAATAACTTTTGGCTTGATACTCTACCCTACAGACACAGTGGGGTTGTGCATCTGTCTTTCATACACACTAGGGTGGGGATTCTGCTTTCAGGACAAACCAGGGCAGAGCTTCTGCCTTCCCATATACTCTGGTGGAAGTTTTATCCCCTGTGAATTTGGGAAGCCCTGCCTAAGTGACAGCTCTTGCCTAGTTGCTTCCTTCAAGGCAACTCTTTCTAGCAGACCCACTTCTAAGATGGCTCTGTACCTGGGTCACACACTATGGCTTCCCTGCTCTGGAATTGCATGCCAGTTGCTCTACACATCTGGGATATTGAGGGCAATCCTCTACTCTTCAGAATTCTGTTTCATGTGCTTGATCTACTTGTCTGTTCTCCCACTAGAATGACACTGTCTCGGTCCTTATGATTGCAAAGTAGTCCCTAGTATCTGGAAAAGCAATTCCTTCCCTTTAGTCTTTTGTTTATCCCCTACATTGTTTTAGCTAAAAGTGACCGTGCTTTTTCATATACATCTTTACTGTTTTTTTTTTTTTTTTTTTTTTTTTTTTTTAAGAATTATTATTCAGTTTAATGAGAAAGAGAGAGAGAGAAAGCCTTCAGGTTCAGGACTGTAACCACAGTTGGCCATGTGGGAGCCTAGCGCCTTAACAAACACAACAGGCTGGCCCAACTTTTCATATGAGATGATTTCTACACAAAATGTAAAAGTTAGAAATTCATTAAACTTACTGATTGATTTAGAGATAGTTGATATCTAATATAGTGAGTCTTCCATCCTGTTCTATTTTTATTTACATCTGAAATTTCCTTTATCAGAATTTTGCAGTTTGCAGGATACAGATTTTGTTCATGTTTCTAGCATACACCTAAGGACTTCATTTCTGTTAGAGTAGTTTTAAATGGAATTATGGTTTTAATTTTGTTTTCCACATTTTCATTTTTATTATATGAAAATGTGAATAAGATATTGGTTGATAACATACCCCGAAACATTGCTGAATTCACTTCTCAGTGCTGTGAGGTTTTCTGTAGACTCCCTAGAAATCTCTATGCAGATAATCCTGCCATTTTCAAAAGGAAGAGTTTTATTTAGTTTCCCATCTGTTGGTCTTTTACTTCTTTTTCTTGCCTTAGCACAAAGCCTGGAAATTTTACCACTATGATAAATGAGTGGGGAGAGGAGACATTCTTGCTTTCTTACTAATCTTAGTGGAAAGACATTGGTCTTCCACTACTAAGTATTTTGTTTTTGTTTTTTCTTTTTATTTGCTTGAGATGGAAACTTAAATTATTTATTTCAAATCTTTGTTCTTTTTAAATGTATGCAATGTTCTCAGGAGGGCTTTAACAATGGTCTTACATATGTTGTTATTTTTTAAATTTTTATTTAATCCAGCGTATTTTTTGTTTTCATTTCTTTTTAAAACATAGCTTAATTATTACATCTATGAGTGTGTGTGTGTGTCTGTGGTGTGTATGTGAGAGAGAGAGAAATTCCACTAGGGTCTTGACACCACCACTTCCTTCTCATTCTAGCCAGCTCTGTATGATGAGCACATACCTGGTATCTTCAGGGAGGTCTTCACACACAAGAGCACAGCCCTCTTAGGTGAACCTCCCAAAGAATCACATTCTACTACTACATTATCCTGTGGCCCATGTTTTATTTTATTTTAATATTTCCTTTTGGGGCCAACAGGGGGTATAGTGGTTAAGGTGCTGGACTCCCAAGTAGATTTGAGTCCCAGACCCTGTGGTTTGAAACTCACCACTGGGCACATGTGTGCACATGCTCAAAACCCTGAGAGGAGAATGGAAGAGAAGGAATTACGTTGTGGTCATCCCTCCTGGGGGTCATTTCTTACATTCTGTCTTTAACTCTTTGGTGAGTGCACAAACCCTATAGCAAAAATCTCTCTGGAAAAAAAAAAAAAGACTTCTTTTCAAGTCACCTTTTTTTGTTTGTTTTAGAAAGAGATTTTTGCTATAGGGCATATGTGCACTGACTGAAGAGACAGAGAGGCAGAAAGTGAGAACTCACCCCGTAGGGGGATTGCCTTGCTACAATCTCTTCTCTTTTTCTCTCAGAATTTGGGGCACAAACACACACACACGTCCGGCATGAATTTTAAGCCACCAGGCCCGGGACTTAAACCCCAGTTGACTACATGAGAGTCTAGCAATATAACCATTTCACCATGTGCTGGTCCCTCTGGTCACAATTTTTAAAATTCTATTTTGTAGTCTCCATTAGGGCTGAAAACATGTAGATACTACAATACTCGTATTAATTTCCTAGTTCTGTCATAAAGAAGTTGGTGACATAAAAAATCCAAAATGTATTGCTTAGCACCTATGGAAGCTAGAAGTCTGAAATCAACGTGTTACTGCAGCCCTAAATCTTTCTAAAACCTGTAGGGGATAATTCCTTGCCTCTTCATAGATTCTTATGACTTGTTGGTGATATTTAGTGTTCTCTGGTGAGCAGCTTTCTGAGGCCATTCTCTGTCTTATTCATCACATGATTTTCTCCCTGGGTAAGCATGTCTTCTCATAAAAGCACTAGCTATATTGGATTAGGGGCCCATTCTACTCCAGTATAACCTCATCTGAACTTAACTAACTACATTTGCAATGTTCCTTTTCCCCGATGAGGTCCCAGTCTGAAACACAGAAGTTAAACCTCCAATTTATGTTTTCTTTGGGAACACAATTCAAGTTATAACACCCATCACATTCAAAATAAGATATAGGATTTTTTTTTTAATTCAATAAAATGTATAAACTTATGTGGGAAGGAATAGTTTCACTGTTGCCTTAGATTTCAAAGATTATTTATGCAAGGACCCCCGCAGGCACTGTTTTCATAGCTCCAGAATACAAAACTACAGAACTTTTTCTCTCTCAATAAAGATGAAAATTAAGTAAACTTGACGACTGAATGCTTGTAAAATCATTGTTAGTTTTGACACAAACTGCAATAATGTCCCTGACTCTAAGAAAACTAAAATACAGGTGCCAGCAGGTGGCGTAGTGGTTGGGGCACTGGACTCCCAAAAGGCCAACCATTGGTTTGAGTCCCAGACCCAGTGGCTTGAAACTCACACCAAGCACATGTGCCTTTGTTCCTAAAACCTTGAGAGGAGAATGGAGAAGGGGTTGTGGTGTAGCCATTCCCCCCTGAGAAGCTACTTCTCACTTTCTTTCTGTCTCTCTCTCTCTCCAGCGAGGACATATGCCCAATAGCAAAAATCTCTCTTAAAACAGACAAACAAAACTAAAATTCAATCTTTATATTTGTGTTCAATATCTTCATAATTTAGTGTCTCAACTAAATTAAGGATTATTCTCTTAGCAAAAATAAATATTTCAAATGATTAATTGGTGATTGCAACAAATGTGTCAGTATTTTAAGGCACTTGATTCAAAGGCTGTGCTTTCTGAAATGATTCTGTAAGAAGTCTAGTTATTTTAATTATTGTGATTATTTTAATTATATCAGTAGATAATATCACAAGTTCTTTACCAAATTAGCTTTCTTTTGTTAAAAGATTAACTCCTTTTAATTATGTGTACAATTTGACTATTGAAGTTATAATTTATGTGTAATTTTTGAAATAGAAAAACAGTTGAACTATACACTACATAAAGTAAACATCCTGTGTAATGAGACAATAATTGTATTAAATTCTAGACATTTAGTCTAAAATTGTTTAATAGCAAAGTAATGGTTTGTATCTAAGTTAGCAATAAATATTCTGAGTATTTTCACGGAAATGTGGTGAAGATAGTCTCAATAACCACTTTCAATTTATTTTTTTTTGAGAATGTTCAGGCAACTATGCTCTATAATCTAATGATGCTGATCTTTATCTATGTCATTATTATAAAAAATACTGTTAGTTCAGAAATCAATGTTTGCAACTTCAACAATCTGAAGAAAATCTGCTGAACTAATTTTATTTTAGGCAATTACATTTGGGCAATGAGGAATAAAACAGAGATGAGAAAGATTATGCAGTTTATGTTCAGAAGAAAACACTGAATTCATTTCACTAAATTCAAATGATTTAAAGGTTAAAAAGAAAAATAACTCTTCAGGGACTTTTTTATTGCTCTATAGGATCGAGATAGGTAAAATAGAAAGTTGCCTTTTCAGAAATATAGATTTATTGTATACACATTACATGTGTTGATCATATAACTTGTCAGTCAGTTTAACTCTAGCACAAGTAGAAAGACAAAACCATTTACCCAGTTGTTTAAAAAAATAATTTGTTGTTAGGAAATACAGGTTTCAATTTCTTTTCTTTTCTTTCTTGCGCTCACCAGAGAGAAACACAGAGACAGAAAGAGAGAAATCACCCCCCCAGGGGGGATGATCGCACCGCAATCCCTTCTCCTCTATTCTCCTCTCAGGATCTTGGACACACACGCACATGCGCATGGTGTGAGTTTTAAGCCACCGGGTCTAGGATGCGAACCGTGGTCAACTACGTGGGAGTCCAGCGACATAGCCATTATGCTAACTGCTGGCTCCCCTAAATTTCATTTCTCTAAACAGAGGAAACATACTTTAAATCTCTGGTAAAAGTTGGAATTAGGTAAGATTTCATGCCTTCCATTTAAATTCCAAGTTTAACATTCTATGATTTGGTATTCAATGATGTTCAGAGGAATATATTTAGGCATCAAAATATGTTTATTTTTTTTAAATTAATTTATTTATTTTTTATTTTTTTAAATATGTTTACGTTTAATGACTTTGCTTAAATCAATAAAAATGAAACATTAATTAGAACTACTCCCACCAACTACAGATTAATTTCTTCCATTGAGTTAATCTTAGAATACATTTTTTTCTCCTATGGGCTTTCAGGCTTTCTTAATTATTTCCTTTGGTATCCAAAGTATACTAGTGTTGGCCAGAAAGAGAGAGACAGAAGAGAAAATCCCATGGGGCCCAGTCGTGCAGCGACCTCCTCTCCTCCATCGCACCATTTTGTTAGAACACTGGCATGCACGCACTCCTTCCCATCATGTCTCTCAAGTGCCAGTGGGGCCAGGACTTCCCTTAGTGGGCCAGGTAGGATCTAGTTCCTAATGCACTGACTCGACCACCTTACCAGGGGCCAGCCTTCAGACATTCTTTCTTTATTTTTCCTGGAAATTTGGCCAGTGGGCATGTGCACTCCCTGGAAAGACAAAGAGGGAAAACGAAGAAGCATCCTCCTTGGGGCACTTGTGTCATGTCGCAATCCCTTCTTCTCCATTTCCTCTTCTTTTCAGGGTTTTGGGCACCCAGAGTGCTGCTCAAGTGCCAGTTGAGACTGAACCACATGGCCACATGGGATCTAGCCACCTTACCAACCAGGTCAGAGGCAGGTCCTGGACATTCTTAAAGATCTTTCTGACCTTTGCTGTCTTTTAACTAAAACTTTCTTTTAATATATTCCTTTCAAGATACTGCTTAAAGTAACTAAAAGATTTCTGGGTCTCTTAGCCTCAAGAAACATGGTAAAAGAGGGCATTAATAACCAGGGATAGAATAATTATCAGATGTTGTATTATCTTATTGTGCATATACATCTCTTGAATCCATGGAAAATGAATTAAAGTTCTTAGCCCCATTATTAACTTCTTTATCTACTCTTATTTGTATATTAGTATATACTGCCCCACTTAAAATAGTTACTTTATTGGGGCCGGCAGGTGGCATGGTGGTTAAGGGCACTGGACTCCCACATGGCTGACCACTGTTCAAGTCCCAGACCTGGCAGCTTGCTTTCTCTCTCTTTCTCTCACACACACACACACACACACACACACACACACACACACACACACACACAATCCCTCTCTAGTCAAATTAAAATAAATAAATAAAGTTAAAATAATAAAATAATTCTTTAAAAAAAAAGTTACTTTATTTAAAAAGTTATTCATTGGTGATACTATATATTTTTGAAGGTATATTCTACTATATGTCATTTGTATAAATTATTTAAATAGCTAATCATCAACATGTAAAATTATATTAGAGGTTCATAATGTAAAAAAATGATAGTATATACAATTGCATTAAACTGAGGAATAAAGGTATAAAGACCTTAAATGTAATTGTCAATTGTATTTCCAGAAACTATTATTAAACTGCTTTCAGATATTCCTTTTTTTAAAAAAGAGAAGATACCATATTTGCACACAAAAACATTTTTAGTAAACCCGTATTATAGGGACAGCAGATGACATAGTAATTAAGGCACTAGACTCCCACGCATTCGGCCATGGTTTGAGTCCTGGATTTGGCAGCTTAAAACTCATGCCAGTCGTGCATGCATGTGTGCTGATATTTCCTAGAAAAGAACGGAAGAGAAGGGATTATGGCATGACCGTACTCCTGGGGGTGATTTCTTGCTGTCTGTCTCTCTCTCTCTGGTGAGTGCATGTGTCCTGCAGCATAAAATCTCCAAAAAATTATCTATTATTAATATTACTGTTATTTCTTTTATTACTCCTCACTTTGACGTTTCTCTTGTGCCCCAGTGAGTATCACTACTTGTTTCCAGGGACTGCAGATGTAACAGTTTTTGTAATGTCACAAATACTGTCACAAACACCAGGCCCAGCATCATCTTAGACATGGAGTGTCAAAGTTTAGGGATCACTGCAAGAAACTCTCCTCCCAATCCCTGCTAGCATCATTTATAAAATCACACACTGAATGTACGCTCTGAAAACCCAAGTTAGTTGCCATAAAGACATGCAGCTTTTTAACATAAATAAGAAATTGTAAAATAAAATAAAATTGGGAAAGTAAAATAAATAAATAAATAAATAAATAAAACAGTTTATAGATATATCTTTATTTCATACCAGCAGAATACTGAAGTCTACTCTAAACATGATTCTTAAAATAAAATAAAAGTCTGGGAAGAAAATTCTGGTTGCAGACAGAAATGTTGTTGCATGTGACTTTCATACTTCTCTTGGGCTCCCAAAACAACGAGAATTTTAGCCATACCTCCATAAATGCTATCATAGTGTAGTCTGCCCTTCCAATTCTAAGATTTTTTATTCTTAAACTTTATATTTTCTCTTCAGCATGAAGAAATCCGCATGATCTCTTTGTTTATTCCTTTCCCGGAGACAATTTGAAATTCTTTCCAAGCAGTCAGCTGGAACAGTTAAAATACACATTTTATATCGGTCTTCTTTCAGGGATCACTGTTCTGAACTGACTCTTTTCAAATACTTGGAAATACGCTTTCCATGTATTTTCTAGTTTTCTAACTACTTAGCTTGGCAAGGTAGATGTGCTTTCTAGTTTTGCATTACAACTGAAAACCAGTGTTTACTGTGGATTCTTAATTAGTCTCTAATAATCTTTTCACAATTATGCCTCTTGCGGCTAGGCATTATTTTTTATGTATGTATTCAGGAATGTTGAACATCTAATTTATTTGATCTAAATCCCTTCCCATACACTACTATCTCTTCACAATATCTTCCTAAAAATCATTAACATAAATCAGTGCAAATAACTTTTGTGTAATAATCATAAAATTAGAATGAAATAAAATAGTATTTTAAAGATGAAGAATCAAATAATGCTTAAGGAGTCAAACATAGTATTTGTCATAAATCAGAATTATCATATATGACAAAAGACAGACATTGGTACTACTAATGTAATTAAATTATTTATCCAAAAGATTATTTTGGCTAATTTATCATTTCCTCTTATTTGCTTTTTTTGTTTTGTTTTGAAAGTTTATTCCGTTCTTAGATGAGAGAGAGAATGAGGCAGTACCTCCAACAGGATCTCCATGCCACAATCCCCCCCAGCTTCAGCCAACCCCAGTTCACAAGCATTTGCACACAGGAAGGTCTCCGGAGGCAGACTTGGAAACTTCCCATGTGATCAGCCTTCCAGAACATTATTTAGTGCTGTGCAACTGTCTTGTCTCCTGTTTTTGTATTTTTTCCATTTTAATTACTGTCCTCCATACTGAAAAAAAATTGGTATAGGATTTTAGGGTTGAGATGCAGGGATAAATAAAAATAGAAGATCTTGGAGCCGGCAGCTGGTGTGGTAGTTAAAGGCGCTGGACTCCCCGTAATAGCAAATATGCTAATTAATTAAGAATATCTGAAGTAGTATAATAATATTAAAGTTAGTCAAGAATTTATATGTAAGTATTAAATAAAAGTAACATGATATACACACAAATACAAAAGAACAGTTATGGTAAAAATGGCAGTTATTGAAACTAGAGTTATTGCATAAAGTAATGATAGGGGAATTTTCAAAGTGAGACTCTGGGAGTAACATATCCATAATTTAGCTGAGCAATGTAATTCAAAGATTTAACCAATATTTCAACTATTACTTTTAGCCACTCATTTTGTTCAGCTCTTTGTTTACATTTCCATGTAATACTCACAAGAACACTATAAAGTAAATATAATTAGTGTCCTCACTTAAGAGGTGCATGTTACCAACAGTTGGATTAACTTATTCCATACAAACTAAGCTGGATTTACCTTAAAACAACGTTGCCCTTGATGGTTGACCATAATTATTGTTACCATGTGGAAAACCATCTTATGAAAAATTTAATTATTTGATTTAAAACTCTAATGATAATGCAGAGATATGACTTATCAGTGTTATATTTGGCAATGATGCTAGAATTATTTTCATAATTACTCCTTTGAGTTAAAATGAAATAGAAAAAGTAACCAACTTCAGTGTTTTTGAATAAGTAAATTGTAAAAGCTCTTGCTAAGCTATCCACTTCTAAAATAATGAACATATATAATTAACTTTCTAACTATGTATTTTAGGGGTAAAATTAATTAAATCCTATTGATTTATTTTACAATGGATATATTTGAAAATTATTTAATAACATCATCTTGTTGGTTAAATTTGGCAGTGTTTTTAAATAACACAGTAAAAAGTAGTTTTGTTTTGAAAATAGAGACACCTGATAACCTTGCTTTTATTTTTGTTTAGCAACTATCATGTGTTCCCTTGATTTTCTTACCCCCAGATGTTCCTAATGAGTTTAAGATGCACTATTAACAGTTGTATCTTACCACCTGCTCACTAGACTTCTGTCTTACATGGCTATTAGAATATATTATGGATTTCTCTGGACTTGTCACTACTGATATTGTCAATCTTTTCACAGAAAGCATCTGAGTTGACATGTTTAAAAGCAGATGTTACCGTAAGTCACTTGAAGTTTTAGAGGAGAAAATAGATAAGGTAAATTCTTTTGCTTGTACTCATTTAAAAAAAGAATAGGCCTAATTAAAAATTATAGTGTTTAATTAATCTAGGTAAAATATATTTTCAGAAGAGATAAAAATTACAATAACTGGGACGGCAGGAGGCATGGTAGTCAGGGGCACTGAACTCCCACATGGCCAACCAGGGTTCAGCCTATGGTTCAATCCCAGAACTGGTGGCTTGCTTTCTTACTTTCCCTTTCTCACTTTCTCTCCCTAAGTCCCTCTCTGGTCTAATTAATTAATTAAGTTAAATAAAATAATTCTTTAAAAATTATAATAGCTTATTTTGATTATAATTATCAACCTAAAAATCATGGGATCAGTAGAAAAATAGAAATGTAAAGTGATTTAAGAAAAAGATAATATGTTTAAATACATACCAAGAGCAATAGTATTTTAATAAATTAGGTATGGTGTGGAATTTAAAGGACACTAAAATCCTAACCAGAGGGTGGTTAAAAAAAAATAATAAATGTGAGTGTGCTTCACATCACTACTTCTAGAAACACACTGCCTTTCTCTGACTCTCCCTGCCCCCCCCCAAATGTCTTCTTTTTGACTGAATTCAGCAGTGTTTGTCTCTTGGTCTCTCTCTCACTCTTGCTCTCTCTCTACACATATCAATATATCTGAGTCAAATCTACTTCATCACTCTCATTGTTGTGGAGAAATGTACTACTGCAGAACACAGCATGACATGGTATGCTGAGGGACGACCACCATCCTTACTGATCATCTCCAGGTTAACACGTTTTGTTCATGTGCTTTTCTGAACTTTGAGATACAGAAACAAAGTAAGAATCACTTATAAGGAAAACTTTGAGAATATTACTCAAAGTCTCTTTGGCAAATCAGTGATCCATCCTGACTATGTTTCTCTGCTTAATAACATGACTCAGTATAAACACTGAATTTGTTTCAGTGGTCTATGATTAAGAAGGAAGGAATTCATGCAGAATTTCTGTATGAATGTATTTCCCTTAGGACGGGCAAAATGCAGGTGGCTATTTTGCTACAATAATTTTGTGAAAAAATTTATAAAAAGTTTTGGTAGTTGAGACAAGAAAATACAGGTATTAGTTACACTAAAAGAAGAGATAGAGAGTCCAACAGGTGGCATGGTGGTTAAGGTTGCTGGACTCCCATGTGGCTGACCGTGGTTCAAATCCTGGACCTGGTGGCTTGCTTTTTCACTTTCTTTCCCCCTTTCTCTCTCTGTCTGGTCAAAATAAAATGAATAAGGAACTAAGTAAATAAAATAATTAAATAAAATCATTATTAAAAAAAGAGGAAGAGATGGAGATATAAAGAAACAAGAAAAGGAGAGAGCCAAAATGGTTAAGTGATTGTTGTAACAAGATTTTCTATTGTCTCACAAATATTATAATATAAAGATGCATTTAAAATGCATTTGGAAATGCATTTAAAAATACATTTCTGTGAGTTAAATTAATTTAACCACAAGCAATGATAAAGTTCCCTGGTCTATCAAACGATTCAATCAAAATAAACACTTAGGGACCAGCAGATGGCAAAATGGTTACATTATAGGACTCCCGCATAGTCCATCACAGTTAGAGTCCCGGATTTAGTGACTTCAAACTCACACTGCGTGTGCGTGCATACATGCCCAAGATTCTGAAAGGAGAATGGAGGAGAAGGGATTATGGCATGGCCATCCCCCTTTGGGGATGATTTCTCGCTTTCTGTCTCTGTCTCTGACTCTCTGGTTAGTGCACACACCCTACAGCAAAAATCTCTCTATTAAAAAAAATGAAAAAGAAGCACTCATTAATATTGAGCAACATAATAAAGCACATATAAAGTAAATAATTTTTAAAAAGTCTTTTTTTAGATCAAACAACTTAATGGTTCTTACTCCTAATCATTAAACACTGATATTTTGAACAGAGAAGATTTTACCATCAAATTTTCTTTTTCTTAAAATTTTTATTTTACATTTTTTAAAATACATTCAATTGCATTATTTAGCTTACAAGGTGATCATTTCAATATAAGAACATTCTGCCTGTAAGTGCGTACTCTCATTTCTATCCAGAAAAGGTTATTCTTCAGTCTTTGTTCTAATTATTTTGTTGTTCTGTGTAGGAATATAAAGTATATATTTGGATCTTAATATTTAAACTGTTCAAGTCAGATAACGAGTGAGCACCCGAAGCGTTTTGAATGGAGCTTGGCTTTCTTACTAGATTCGTTTCCCCTACCATTAACTTTGCACTGTATAGTGTCTCCCAAGGTTGTGAAAGTGACACTTTTCATCTTCAGTTTTTCATAAGGTACACATTTGCAAAATAATATTTTTCTTGTCATACCCTACTAATATAAAATTTTCTGAAATCTGTTGTAAAATTTTAATCTAAAATATTTTACTGACAAAATTTCTAAAAGAAAATAGCCTTAGTTGTTTAAAGATGAGGCAATAACAATATTTGCTACCAACACATCTCTACCATCTCTTTTATTATCTTAGATAACTTTAAAAAAATCACAGAAAGCATTTTAAAGACAAATTATCTAATGTGTACGTAATTATGTAACTTTTCAAATGTCTGCATCTTAGCTCTTAATTTTTCACTGAGCCAGAAACCAAAAACTAGAAGACTTTATTTCAGATAAAAACTAGAAGACTTTATTTCAGATTTTTCCTTATTCATTTCTTCTCTCTACTAAGCCACACATGTGCATATGTAGATGGGCATGTATGCACACATGTACACACACACAATCCTCTTTTCTTCTAGGTTACATTATATAAAATTGATCAAGCTTGAATATGCCAGTGATGTAATCCTGCAGGGAAAACGAATGATGACTCGTTTATACCCATGATCCCAAGGAACTATCGTGCAACAGAGAAAGCAGAACTATCATTTCAAGACCACGATTTCATTTAAATGAATGCAAATGTATTTAAAAAATTCTTGCTAATTAAAATATTTTATAATTTTTTAATTAAAATTTTACTTATTTTTTAACTTAAATTTAAATAACTTGGACTTACCATTCATTATTTTTTTTGTCTCTTTTTAAAATTCTAGTGAATTGAGGAAGGCGAAAAAGTGAACTGAAGTCAGTTTCTTTTAACCGATTTTACAAAGAAACACCTATTTCACATAAACCAAAAACATCTATATATAATCCACTTAAAAAAATTACCAGAAGGAGTGTGTGCTCAATGAATAGAGATAGAGACAGGGAGAAGAAAAATGAAAAAACTTTCCCCGTGGAGCATAGTCACACTATAATCTTCATTTCTCTTTCCTTTTGTGATTTTGGGCATACACACACCTGAGCCTCAAGTGTTTCTCAAGGTGCTGAGTCACAGACACAACTGCACACCAACCATGTGGGATCCAACCATCTTAACCAGAACACCACAGACTATACCTAGAATCTATGTTTTAAAAACTTTCTTTTAGGACCAGCAGGTTGTTTGGTGGCTTAATTGGTTTAAGGTCCTAGACCCTACAACTTGAAAAACATACCAGGCACTTGTGTGTGTGTGTGTGTGCCCAAAATTCCCATAGGAGAAGGATTATGTCATGGTCATCCTCCCCATCGGGTGACTGTCCACCTTCTCTCTCTTCAGCAAGCTCACTGGACTCTATAGTAAAAACTAAAACAAAATCAAAAACAAAAAAAGTTTTCTCAATGAAAACACTGTCTTTGAATCATTTTTCAGATTCTTTCTTTTTTCTTCATTCTTTCTATTCTAAAATTATATAAACATATTGCTTGTAAGACATATTAAAACTCAATTTTAAATATCTTTTACTGTTGAAAACTAGCACAATAAAAATTACTATTGTGAAGGTATGAATGACATAGTAGGGATAATGTCTTCAGTATTAATAGTAGATACATAAAAACTTGTTGTTTAGATGCTTCATTGTCTAGCATTAAGTAAAAGGTTATTTGTATATATGCTCTTAAATTTAAATATAACACACATTTTGTAATGTTCTTCTTTGTAAAAATAAAAATACACTGAATTCCTATCAAATATAGTAAAGCATTTATGAAAATGTAGGTGGCATAACAATTAGTTCTAAGAGGTATCCTTACATATTAATGTATAAACTATAAACATGATCTTTCAAACTTGCATAGGAAATAGACTTTTGAGCAAATTTAACTTATATAATTCTTCAGACTATATTATTTGCTAATATTGGGTATATATATCTGAGAAAGGCACATTTAAATTATCCCAAAACTTAGCCTTTTCTTAGTTTTTTTTTTTTTTGTATCATTAAGCCGCATTAAGCTACATAAAGCTAATTTGTTTTCTTGTTTTTTTTTTGTTGTTTGTTTTTTGTTTTTTGTTTTTGTTTTTTTGAGAGAGAGATTTTTACTATAGGGTGTGTGTGCTCACCAGAAAGACAGAGAGCAACAACGATACAGAAAACAAGAAATCATCCCCAATGGGGGATGGCCACACCACAATCCCTTCTCCAATCTCCTCTCAGGGTTTTGGGCATCCATGTACACACGCCCAGTGTGAGTTTAAGCAGCTGGGTCTGGTATTAGAACTGCAGTTGACTCTATGGGAGTCCAGTGACATAAGCATTATGCCAACCACTGGTCCCAAAGCTAACATTTTTATACAAGGTAATGCTTTAGGGCAAAACTGTGGTGGCACAAACAGTATGATCCCACTGTCAAGACTGGGACTGCATGGGAGGCAGTTTGTTTCCCATGCAAACCTAAAACAGGCAGGGAACATAGTGGTGTGCTCCTGTAGTCCTAGCCACCTGGGATCTGGGGTAGAAGGGTCACAGTATGGTGAGACCTTGTCAAAAATGCCTCTCTGTCTCTCTCTAATTTAAAAATATATAATTAAAGGAGGATATACATTACACACACACACATACACAATTAAAGGAGAATGTATATAATTTACAGATACTTCTGTATTTGCAGAACCCATGTCATAGATTCAACTAACTACTTAATAGGATATATATTTATACACATTAAATATATATATATATGTATATATGTACACATAAACCAATTATATAGATTATGTATTTATATATGTGTACATACATACAAATATATGTACACATACATGTATATTTTGTTTGTGTTCACATATGTACATATTATTAAAATATATAAAATATATATGTATATATATGTGTGTGTGTGCATATATATTTACACACATAAATGTGTGTGTGTGTGTTCCACTTGCCAGAGGAAAAAAAGAAGCAAAGTGAGAAATCTCACCCTCAGGGTGGAAGGCCATGCATTAATCCCTTCTCCATTCTCCTCTTGGGATTTTGGGCCATTCCCATATATATGCACCTGGCATTATGTTTATATATATATAATATGTACTCTGTCTAATATATATGTACATATATGTATATGTAATATATATGTATACACATATGGTAGATATGTACATATATGTATACATGTATCTGTAATATATATATTATGCTGTCTAATTAGACAGTATATTCTGCAATTGTATGCCTCCAACAACTGTGGTAAGTCCCATAGGCCCATACAGCTACAAGCTACAAATCAAGCATGGTGTGTTGTTTGCCCCCCCCCAATAGGCTGATTTTCTTAAGGAACTCAAAATCAACAACCTTTGGTTAGTACAACAGAATTTAAAGTGCTAACTTTTTGAATAGCAGTTAGATAAAATCCAATCAATAATGTGCTAATTATATGAATCTAAAGTGTTAGTGAGAAGATCGCAGTGTGACACTAGTTGTGATTTTACAAAAAAGGAAAAGAAAACCAGCTGAGACAGAAAATGACTTAGTAATTGGCACTAAAGAATACCAAAAGTCATCTTTTATCACTTTAAAGCGACAATGATTTAGCTCCTAAATCTGTTCATAAAGACACATGTTCTGTTTCTTAAAAATAGAGTAAAAATTTCTCTGCATGCAAAAATCATTACGATGTTTTTAAAGTTTAATGAAACAATAATAATATATTGCTTGGGGGAAATGTAGAAATATAAGCACTATCTCAAGAAAAAAGTTATTTATTTTGAAAATATTTTTCCTCATTAGTTTTTTTCTCTTTATCCCCTCTCCCCTGTTTTTTATTTTTTTTTATTTTAAGAGCTTTTTGCCTTATGGCAAGTGCCCTTGCTGAAGAGAGAGAGAGAGGGGCAGAGACAGTGAGAAGAAAAGTGAGAAATCACTATCCTGGGGCATGGCCATGCTGCAATCCTTTCGCCTCTGTTCTCTCCCCAGGATCTTGAGCACCACCAGGTCTGGGATTTGAACTGTAGTCTACCATGTGACAGTCCAGCAACATAACCACTGAGGCATCTGCTGTCCCCTTTTCTGTTTATCTTTAAAGCTCCTTCACTTCAGCAAATTTAATTACTCCAGCAGATTAATTCTACCTCCAGAGACCTCAAGATCACTGTGTACATTTGACCTACCAAATTGTTGTACATGTTCTTGGAATAATTTTATTCCTCTCATTCTAAAGTAATCTGTGAGAGATTTTACTCACCTCCATGTTTTGTATTTTTGTTTTTATTTTGCATCTGTCATCTCAGAAAATTTATATATTGTATAGTTATTTAGACATTTAGCTAGAGAGAGTTGAATTTTCTGCTCGCCAGCTTGCTATCCCTGTATACAAGGAAATCTTTGGAAATTCCCATATCCCTTATTCATTGCCTTTTCCTTTGCTTTCGGACTTTTTCTCCCCTTTCTTTTATTCCATCTTTATAGTCTGCAACTGTTTACCATTTAACTTGTCCCTGTCCCAAAGTTAACTTGCTTTAGTAATAGTTGAATTATTTTCTACTTTATGTAGACTCTGCACATTAAAACCAGAAAATGTATAAGCTAAGTGAACAAGGCTTTTCTATGAAACTTTTGGTACCCTGCGGAACGGGAAGAAGACATGAGAGGTATCGAGCATGCCCAGGATGTGCTCCCAACATGCCAGGGACTTCATTAAGTTAGGAATCACTTGTTCCTGCTTGTGATTGCATTGAAACCATAAGAAGCTAGTTTGTTTACTGGTCGAAAAACTTGTCTATGCTTGTTGGTGTCTCTCATATCTGATCATTCCTGGGAATGCTTAACAAAGCAGTGAGAAAATATGCACATATAACTCTACTTGCACAGTTAGAAATAATGCTTGAATAATACAAGGTCAGAAGGAGTTCCTCCAAAGAATAATAGCAGTTAATCATTGAAATAATCTATGTATTCTTTGAATTATTATATATTTGGAAATATAGCAAACAATCTAAGATTTTTATTTATTTATTTTGTGACAGGGCACAGTGCACTAGCCAGAGAAAGACAGGAAAAAAAAAAAAAAAAGTGTGAAAGCACTCCCTGAGGCGATGACCACACCAGTCTCTTCTACATTCTCTGCTTAAAATTTGAGGCATGCACTTACACATATCTGGTATGATTTTCAAGCCACTGGGTCCGGGACTTAAACCATGAGGCTCACTATGAGGGATCCAACCATTTTAAAAACCATGCTGCCAGTTGACCTTCTAAGAGTTTTACTTACACTAACAGTTATTTATTAGGTAATGTGGAAAGATTTTCAATATATGAAATTTAAATTTGAATTGATTTTGATTCTTGGTAAGGTGTTACAAGTAGCATTAGGTTACAGCTCCTCTTTTAGTAACTAGAAATGAATGGACACGTTGAGATATGTTTTTATTATATCAAGGGGCTTTGGAAGAAATAAGGTGTAGAGCAACTAAGGCTCAAGGCAAGGAAGAGTTTTCTTTGAACTATTGAGTCTTTGATAACTGTACAGTGTTGTCATGAGGGGAAACTGTGAGTGCCAACAGCAACTGATTGCTCCATTTCCATTTCTCCTGAGTGTTTTATGATATCTAAAGATAGATATTGTCTTTAAATTCAGACACTTTCTAATGTAATTTTAGAAAAACAGTGTTAATTATGGACTGTCTGCTATAGACATGACAAATACAGGAATATAGAATAAAAGTGAATCAAAGGAAATGTTATATATTGTGAAGTTCCATATTATAAACACTAACAAAAGGGAGGCCTATATAACTCTATTATTAACAAAACATATAAACTTCAAGACTAAATATATAACTCGGGGGAAGAGTAATAATTATTTAATGTTCAATCAGTAGAAGTCCACAGCATTCCTAAAATTCTTTGCTAACAATAATATGTATATGTAAAATACACAAAAATACTGACATAATTTTAAAAAGAAGTATTAAAATTAGCCCATGTAATTGAAGATTTTTAACTAACATCTTTCAATGATGAGGGAAGTAGAAAAATATGATTTTATATACATACATGTATATAAAAATATGAATTTATATGTAAGATTAATCAATTTACTTAATATATGTGTCTTTAAAACAACTATATTAAGGGTTATCTGGTAGTGTGGTGGTTAAGGCGGCTGGATCCCACATGGCAGACTGTGCATTTCAAGCCCCAGAACTGGTGTCTTGAAGAAAATCCCAAGTGCATTTTGCATGCATGCCCAGAATCTCAAGAGCAAAATGGAGGAGAAGGGGACTGCAGCATGGCCATCCTTCTGGAGGGTCATTTCTCACTTCTCACTTTCTCTTTCTATTTCTCTCTCTCTCTGGTGAACACATACACTCTATAACAAAAAGACAAAACAAAACAAACAAACCAAAAATACTGCAACCAAAATTTGCATAAATCTTTCTTCAGTTATTGAAGTTAATCATATGCTGGGTTATTGAAAATATGAAAACTCAACAAATTGTGATAATGCAACATATTTTCTGATCACAGTGGATTAAAAAATATATATACAATAAGTGCAAATCAATGAATATTTATAAAGTAAACAGATTAGAGTAAATAATTTTTTAAATTGCCAAAATATACATGTGCTCACCGGAAAGTGACAGAGAGAGAAGAAAGCACCTCTCAATGGGCTGTGATCATCCCATAAAACCCTCTCCTCTATTTTTCTGATAGGATTTGGAGTATTTACACACACAGAAGTACTGTGTTTTTTAAGCCAATACGGTGGGGACTCAAACTGTGATCATCCAGTGGGATGATCTTAACCTGGCCCTGGTACAATAAATAATTCCTATATAAAATATAAAATTTCGAAGAATGTTAATAAAATTATTTGAAAAATGATTCTATAGAAAGAAAAAGACATGCCATGCTTAAATGTTGAAAGACAAAATTTGGTTAAGCAGTTGGTTATTTAGAAGGTCCTTGCTTAATTTTTAAAGCATTTTATAGATTCCATAAAGTCTCAAGCAAATCATAGAAAATATTTTCTCCCTCAATGTACATTTACAATCTGATTTTAAATTTTAAGAGGAAATTTTAAAAAACAAGTAACTTCTAAGTTTAAGACATTAATAACACTAGAGTCATTATAATAAATTAGAATTTACAAAGACATAAATTGACCAAAAGAGCAGGTAGTACTATCTCTTTATTTATAGTAGAGTTACCGTTGTACTTTAGTTAGAAATAAATGATCTCCCCTGTTAAGATTCTGGAGCAACTGAATATTCTCACAGAAAATCATCATCATCATCATAAAACTTGATTCCCTAACATATTAGAAAAAATTTGATATACCTCATAGAGTTAAATTTATGAACATTTGGCTCTCCTGACGATAGGTCCCAAAATAAAACGTATTTGATCTTTAAATTGTATTTATTTTTTCATAAGAGAGAAAGAGAAACAGAGATATTAGCAACAGGGTCTCATCCCATCATGACATACTTCCTCACTCTCTGAGCTTCCAGCCACTTGGGCTCATGGGTGTGTTTACTGGCATCCTCAGAGTGTTCAGGTGAACTGAGAATTCAAACCTAGGCCTTCTGATTAGTCTTCAGTACGACACGGTGGAATTCTACCACCTCCGCCACTGTGGCTGTGCCCATATTTGTTTTTATTTAAGCTATTTAATTCCACTTATACAGTTAATATAAAGTTTTGTGGGTTAATGACAACATACCTGACTTCCTGAAAAATACATTTTTTGTGGCATGGTGGTTAATGCGCTGGACACCCCCACATGGCTGACCAAGGTTCTAGTCCTGGACCTGGGCGCTTGCTTTCTCACTTTCGCTCTCTTTCTTTCTCTGGTGACTATAGCAAGATGTTAATAATGATGATGATGATGATGGATGAGTGAAATTAAATCCATGTTTAAGAAAGTAAAGTGAAGCGTGAGCGTCTCTGCTTCGGGAGTGCTGTGAGAGGACTCTAAGACAGTTTACCGAGAAAAGGAAGAGAGACCCTTTGACTTGCTGTTAATGGGCTGGTAAGATGGAGACGGGATTTGGTGGGAGCACTGAGGGGAGTGACCCGTGGGCAGCATGAGCTTTGAAAAGTAGACTTGGAACAGGGGATGTCGAGGAACAGAAGCAGAACTGCAAGTTGAAGGAACTCCCTCTGTCTCTCTTTGTTCAAATTAAAATAAGTGAATGAATAAATAAAATTAAATTAAAAATTGAAAAAAGAAAATAGAACCATTTATCATAGTTAGCTCACTTTAATTAGAAGTCCTTAGTAGAAACTGATAGAAACTAAACTGTAAGTAAGCTTGAAAAAAATAGTCTTGCCTTATATAAGTGAAAAGATTAAATGTTAAGTAAATGTTTCAGTGATGTAACATAATTTTCCTCTGATAGCTAGATTACAAGTAGTATTGATGTCATTAGAAAATACATTTAGTATACTAGGAAATAGTATTTTAAGGACTTCAGACGTAATGAACTCTGACTTAACAAAACAAGTCATAGGAATAATCTCAACAAGCATGGAATTTAGGAAGTCACAAGCCCTTGGTGTTAGATAATTAAGCATGGATGGGAAACATTGATATTCTTGTCTTCCTCTCACAAGACCCTGTTCCTCCTGTACTCAATTACAAATAAATTTGAGACAGCTTCTTGTTGTGGCCCAGTAGTTCTGGGTAACATATTTTAAGATACAAACAAAATCAAGAGTTGTTTTTTTTCACTCCATATGTCTGATTTCACAAAACAGAGATGCTCAGTGTCACATTGCCGAATATCCTCTGAAAAGCTTCATCTGTCATGATATGTTTCTGGTCGTTTTCTTTCTCCTCTGAGATTTTGATATCTATTTATCTTCTGGAATCATGGTACCTATACAGCTTTATCAGCAAATAAGAAATCAACTGGGACACTTTTGTAATACATAGGACTCATCTTTCTTTTCTTTTGACCTTGCTTTCTCTCCTCTGATGTGTGATGGTTCTCCATGGAAGAGATTTGAGTAAACTATGCCACGGCACCACATACTTTAGTTTAATAGTCAGTATTTAAAATTTTCATAACATTTCTTCTACACATTCATTGCTTATTAGCAAGCCATTTAAAAAGTTCTAATGATGTTTTCTGGATTGTGTGAAGCTACTTTTCTCTACCTCATAGTGGCATTGAAAGATCCGGCAAAAAGAAAGTGTGTACAGGTAACTTTAGACAAATTTAGCCCCAAATTATTTGTATTTAATTAATAATTATTAGTAATATCATTCTAATGTAAATATCACTGCTTCAAGATAAATGTTTAATGATGTATATTGAAATGTATTTATAGTTATCAAGTTAAATCTGAATGTTCCTGTTACATGGTAGTCCTTAATATATTGAAGACATATTTCAGAAGGATAGGGTGTTCTTGAGGTCCACCTTTCATAGATGTGCTCCTAATCTCTGGCTTGTACTTAGAAAAGTTTGATCATTTTCAAATCATTTCCTGAAAGTTGATATTCTACTATAAATAAAGTTTAAATATATAATGAAACAAATCATTATATCCTATTTTTCATAAATATACCACCACATACACAATTTGGGGGTTCAAACCATTAAGATCTATTCATCTATTTTCTTTTCCTTTAACACCCGTTATCTCAAATCATGACATGTACTTTCTGTGTTATAGCTTCCATTCCTCCCTTTTTCACCACTTTCCATTACCCTACACATTGCAGATATTTTCCCTAGAATGTCGATTAGATCTGATCATTCCCTGTTCACTGAAACATCCCAATAAATTTCCATTTCAAGCATCTCTTCATATGACTCACGGCCCTACCCCAACTCATTCCCTCTCTCTCTCTCTCCAATTTAATTGCACCGTTCTCTCATTCTGTCATCCTCAGACATATGAGATTTTGTTTTGTTACCTCAGTTCATCATGAAGTTTTTCACTGTAGGAAAATGTTTTCCTTCTATCCACAATTCCCATTCTCCAGTTTCATGTTCCTACGATCATTTTCTCAACTCATACGTCACTATTTCAGGACACTCCTTATTGGTTCCTTATTGTTATCCTGCTTTCATTAACTAATATTACTTACACTTCACTACATTTATATAAAAATTATTTATAATGGCCTTAACAAGGATAGCATGAAGTTTGGTCATCTTTTCACCAAAGTACTCCTTATGACTAGAACTGTCCTTGGCATTTGTGTAGATGCTCCTCAGCATTTGATAGGATCATGTCCCAGTAAACCCACTGTAAGCTGAAAATGCCATGAAGTCAGAAATGCTCTCAAGGGACTAGCAGTTGGCTTAATGGCTATGTTGCTGTACTCTCTTGTACTCGACTCTGGTTCGAGCCCAGGACCCTGTGGCTTAAATTCACACCAGGCACATGTGCGTACAAGAGGAGAATGGAGGAGAAGGGATTGCAGCATGACCATCCCCCATGGCAGGTGAATTCTCGCTTTGTCTCTCTCTGTCTTTCTGGTGAGTGCACATGCCCTATAGCAAAAACCTCTCCAAAAAATAGCTTTCAATACACCCAACCTACTAGACATCAGAGTTCAGCCTGGTCTAACTTAACCATGGTCAGAATACTTAATGTTACCTTAATGCCATGTACATTTATCAAACACAAAGCAAGTTTTATAATCAAATGTTGAATATTTCACATAAGTTATTGGATACTACACTGAAAGCAAAAAAATGAATGACTCATTGCCACCTTCCAGCATTAGGAGAAAGTGTACACTGCATTATCACTAAAACAGAAAAGAGTGAGGATTCAAAATTCGAAGTTGTGAAGCCAAAACTCGTTAAGTCAATTCATTGTAAGATGGCAATCCCCTACAGATGCTCCTCTACAAAGAGTTGCTCAATTATGTCATGTACCACTTAGGTTTGTTCACAGTTGGGTAAAAATGCCATTCCAGAGCCAAAGGGACCAATTTTTCAATATTTAACAAGTATTAATTTCTCATTCTTCTTGCATGTTAATTTCATAAAAATGCCTCGGGTCAGAGCTCTTTGTCTCTACTCCAGGGATCTAGACTTCATGAGCAGTGAGAAACTTCTCTGTTACTGTGTCAGAAGGAAAGAAATCTCAGGAGGTTGTTCTTTTGGTAATTAAATGGTTCAACCTGCAAGTGAACTCCTCACACCATTGCCTGATAAGATTCATTGGTTAAACTTAGTCAGATAGTTTACCTAAACACAAAGTTCTACATGGTAAAATAACATTAAATAGGCTGGGGCCAACAGATGGCATGGCAGTTAAGGTCCTGGACTCCCATTTGGCTGACTGTGGTTCAAGTTCCAGACTCAGTGACTTGAAACTCACACTAGGCATGTGTATGTGCATGCCCAAAGTCCTGAGAGAAGAATGGGAGAGAAGGGATTGTGCCTACCAGGGGGGGTGGAGGGGTGATTTCTTGCTTTCTGTCTCTCTTCACTGAGTGCACATACCCTACAGTAAAAATCTCTCTCTCAAAAAAAAAAAAAGAAAAAAAGGAACATTGAATAAGAAGGAATAAGAATGAAGACAGATGAAAATCTTTGGCTCCAGCACAATAACTGTGACAGCTCATAGGATGATTGAGAGAATGTTAGATTTATGTTAGCTGAGTTACATGTTCAATCAAAGATTATGGGAAGATATTGCCAAATTTATCAATAAATTTACTCGGATAAAACATCGAGGATATAAAATGGATCAGATACAATTTCTATTAATATTTCTTTAATATTCATATTTCCTACTGACAAGTACATGTTTCTTCTATTAACTGTAATAATATAAAGAGCAGAAAGGGACTGGGGAAGGTAGACAGAGGTACCTCTCTACCTCTGAAACCTGTTTTTTAATATATTTTCAAAATCCTTTTTAACCTAGTTTATTCTTTTCTCTCTGTCTAAATATTGTACTCTGAAGACATGATTGATACAAATTTACTTTAACAGTACAATGCTTAGAACTTAGCCTGCACAACTATAGGCGCTGTCGTTTATAACTCTACTTTAAAAAGCACAATGGTGGGAACCAGCAGTTAGCGTAATGGCTATGTCGCTGGACTCCCACGTAGTCAACTGCAGTTTGCGTCCCGGACCCGGTGGCTTAAAACTCACGCCGGGCGCGTGTGCGTGCATGCCCAAGATCCCAAGAGGAGAATGGAGGAGAAGGGATTGCAGCGTGACCATCCCCCTGGGGGGTGATTTCTCGCTTTCTGTCTCTATGTCTCTCTCTGTCTGTCTGGCGAGCGCACGCGCCCTATAGTGAAAACTTCTCAAAAAAAAAAAAAAAAAGCACAATGGTTATTGCATAGACCTGCTGCCTTAAACAAATGTTGCAATCAATTCCTGATCACTTATTTTTTTATAGTGATTTTTGATATAGGGCTTGCACACTCACCAGAGAGATAGAGACAGAAAGTGAGAAATTGCATCCCCCCCAGGGGGGATGGGCATGCTGCAATCCCTTCTCCTCCGTTCTTCTCTTGGAATTTTGGGCACGCACACACATGCGCCCATCCTGAGTTTTAAGCTGCCAGGTCTGGGACTTGAACTGTGGTTGACTGACTACATGGGAGACCTGTGATGTAGCCATTTAACCATCTGCTGCTCCCTCAATTACCTTTATAAGGTAAGTTATTAGCCTACTTCCTTCTAAAACATTACATAACCATTTTGGATTTTCTTCTTTATAATCTGCTTCAAACAAGTACTTCTTATTTTATATTTTAATTTATCTAATTTTACGAGAAGCTTAAATAGAGGTGAGATAAAAAAGGAAATATTTGAGAAGTGCCCTAATTATAATGCTGATGCCAATCAATGCTCATTTAAATGGAACTAAATTAATCCAGATTGCAGTGGTAATTAAATCACTTGTTAGTCCATATTGACACTACAGAAACTTTAGCTACTCTTGATAAACAAAGTGTGATGGGGTCAGAAAACACTATCATTAAAACTAAAAATAAGAAGGTGAAAGCAAGCAACGAAAAAAAACCTAGAAATTACTTTTATCCAATATTTCCAAGGAAATATGAATCATTTAACATTATATAATTTATTTTACACATACCTAATTTCAAACACTGATAGATGCCTTTGATATGTATTAAGTCATAAATTTATGAAACGAGAGTTGCTAATGCTTTGTGATGTGGCCATCTTAAAGGAAGAAAGGACAATTAAAACTCCCAACTGTTATTTATAAGACTAGCTTGTGTAAACTCTATTCTTAATGCTTCATCTTGTTCTAAACATAAAATATTTTGCTTCAGTTGTTCAGAGGATGTTTGCTCTATTGATCTAGATTCATAATATAAATTCTTTAAACATAAGACAATACTATGACCTTGCTTTCTGGTTTTTGCTTAAGTCCTTTACATTAAAAATCTCTGGAAAATAAATTTTGAAAGTAATAATTTAGTTTTGACACAGACCATGAATAAATTATCTTTGAAAGAAAGTTTCTTTTTTTCTTTTGTGTTTATAAAGACAAATCTATATATATATATATAATTGATCAATATTATTTTAACTCGAATATGTTTTAAATGTATTGTTTTATATCAAATAATTTAAAGAAATAGGTAAAACTCTCATCATGTTTCTTTTCTCTTTTTTTAATAGAGGATTTTGCCTTAGGGTATGTGCTCTTGCCGGAGAGAGAGAGAGACAGAGACAGTGGGAGAAATCTTCCCCCAACGGGGATGGCCACACTGCAGTCCCTTCTCCATTCTCCTCCTGGGTCTTGGAGATACGTGCACACATGCCCAGAGTGTGTTTCAAGCCATCAGATCTGGAACTCGAGCCACAGTTGGTTATGGAAATTCAGCTATGTAAACACTAAGCCATCTGCTGGCCTCTCTCATCATGTTTCTAAAGGAGTCATGTAAGATGAAAGTCTAGATATAAATAATCTTACTATTTCTAAATAAAATTAACTACAACTCAGAAAGCATAAGGTTCTCATTTATATTAAGGCAGTTCATTTTTGTCTTGATGTCACATCTGTCTTTATGTGAAAGAAATGGCCAGCACTAAAGTTTACCTACAGGTATTTGGTGCCGACCTGCCGGAGACCAGCCTCCGCGTGGGTGGGTTATCTCAAGGGAGGCAGTGAAGGTGAACAGAAGACAACGGCCTCGGTGCCTTTTCATGTACGCCCTATGCCAGACACCCCTCAAAGATCGCTCTCTGAGGAGTGACCACTGCTAGGAATCATCATACGTTTTTATTGAAAACGTGTTACATGCAAGTAAAGGGAGAGGGACTAGGTGTTTCAATTATCAGCTCATGAAGTTTTAACAATAGAGAACATAGATTCTATTCAGGGTTGGATTAAGGGTGGGTCTCCATGGAATGCAGTTTTGGGAAAGCAGTTCCGGTAAGCAGAGATGATTATCAGCTGATGCTGCACAGCAGCAGCCACCTTGTGATTACCGGGAATGGTGCTGAGAAAAGAAAATCTCAAGTATAGATATTAGTTCTTATGGATCTTAATAAAGAATACTTATACGGTTTTATAGGGATCTAAAACTTAATTTAAGGAATCCTAATATATTTATCTATTTCACTTGGTGAGGGTGGGGGTGTCCTGGGCCAGTTTTGGCCTAATCCTATTTTAGGTAAAGAAAGGATTAAGTTTACCTTAAATGTATTTTGAAGGGCCTTCCAAAGGTCAAGATTATTACTGCCTAGATAGAACTTTCAGCCACCCTCTATTGTGACCATGGAGATAAAGCATTGTAATTAATAGTAGGTGATCAGAGCAAAGGGGAGTGGTTGAGGGACTTCCTGGAAGATTTTATCATATGCCCAGGATGTATAAGAGAACTATGGAATTCTTTTTATAGTAGTATATTGGAGAGTCAGAGGGGGGCCGCTTTCCAGCAAGGCTGCCACAATTTCTGGAGCAAAATCCTAGGTCGGGGGTGGGGGGCACACAGTAGTGGCTCTGCCAAGGTACTGAACTGACCGGAAGCGGGGGTGGGGGGGCTCAGACAGATCCTGGGGCCTCGCCGGGTCGGACTCCTCCATCAACCGAAACAAGATAGGTAAGGAAACTTCTGGCACCACCAAAAACTGCTTTCGTTGTCCCTCATTCATTTGTTTGGCAAGGACATAAGTGTCTGCTATGATCCTGGTGCTACTTGAGGATCCTGAGGTATATCAGTGAACAAAAGAGCTAGACTTCTGCCTCAAAGTATTTATACTTCAGTAAGCAGAAAGGGGTTAACAATGACTAAAAATATGTAAAAGCTAATTAAATAGTATGATAACAAGTATTATTTCTGTTTAAAAGTAGAAAATATAAAGATTCTAGAGGGTAAATGGCATTTTAAATAGGATCGTCAAGTTGGTCATGTCTTTTGAAAGGGACATTTAAACAAAAAAAATTAGTTAGAAAGGACAGTGGTATGAATTCTGTGGGAAAATAATCCCAGGTAAAGACAACAGTGAGTGTAGGAGCAAAGGAAGACGAGTTTGTGCAACAGCAGACACCAGCATGGCTGTAAGATGAAAGAAAGTGAGGAAGGTAGTAGCTGATGGATCAGGATACAAATGGGGCAAGGTCCTGGGCCAGGTGCAGAGGGAAAACATGTTGCTCTAGGAAACTGACCCACGTGGGAAGGTTGTGGGTTCACTTCCAGAGACCTCCCTATGTACTCAGAACATACACATGGCCATGATGCAGGGACTAGCTGAACCTGAGGGTAGACTGTGGCATCAATACCTTTTTAGGGGACCTCACTTTCTCTCTCTCTCACAATAAATAAATAAATAAATAAATAAATAAATAAATAAAAAACTTTAAAACAACAACAACAACAAAAAAATACAAGTTTGTCTAAAACTTCATTGAATATTGTAAGAACTTCTACTCTGAGGGAAGCAAAAAGCCATTGCAGTATTTGTACAGGAAAAGATAGAAGCTAATTAATTTTTAAAACAATTACTTTATCTGTTGTTTGGATGTAGGAATAGAATACATATAGGAAAAAGTATAAAGGCCATGGGAGGAAGCAGAAGATGGTGTAGTATGTATGTCGCTGGACTCCACGTAACTGACTGTGGTTTGAGTCCTGGATTTGGCAGCTTAATACTCTGGGCACGTGTGCATGCTTGTCCAGTTCTCAAGAGGAAAATGGAAGAGAAATAAGGGATTGTGGTATGACCATCACACACACACGCACACACACACACACACACACACACACACACAAATGAAAACAAAAACAAAAAACCTCCATGTCCGTGGGAAAGGATTATGCACTATGCCAGGAGTAATGTGGAAGCTTCACTCTTGATTCTAGTCAATAACCCTATGATGTAAGTCCTATGATCTTTGTACAAATGTGAAAACTGAGGCATAGAGATTAAAGAGTTTTCTAAAATTTCCATAGATGCTCAACAACAAACAATGATTTACAACCCTTCCCATTGATGATATCTGGATTTCATCATTATTTACAATAATTAGTAGATGTAGAGTACATAAATCTCTCCTGAACTTAATAATTAGAGATGTAGGTATGCATTTAAGTATATTCATACTATGAAGCCATGGTCCAAAAGGTTCAAATTCAAAGATAGAGCAGAGACATTTCAAATTCAGACTTCACTTTACACAAACTAGAAGTGATGAACTTATTTATTTATTTATTTATTTATTTATTGAGAGCTTTTTGCTATGGGGTACATGAGCTTGCTGGAGAGACACAGAAAAGCAGAGTGACAGAAAGCAAGAAATCAGCCCTCAAGGGGTATAACCACACAACAATCCATACTCCTTCATTCTCTTCTCAGAATTTTGGGCATGCAACCATAAGCACTCAGCATGAGTTTTAAGTCACTGGATCCAGGACTCGAACTGTGGTTGAGTATCTGGTAGTCCATAACATAATCATTACACCAACTACTGTTCTTTATCTTTTAATTTTATTGGATAAATCATTTATTCATTGTGACATTCCTTAAGTAGATATTAAGGGAGAATCTCTTTGAATTCATATTTCTGTAAACTAGACAAATGTAAGACTTTCTATTCTAATCTTGAATGTTAATACCCTCCCCTTAAAAAGTCAGGGAAAGGACTTTTTCTTCATTTCATACAAATACATACACATGCATATACACATATAGACGTATATTAAAATTATAATAAGAATGTTATGTTCTAATTTATTCTCATTTTTTGCTTTGACTTTGTACAAGTTCTAATTTAATATTTATATTTAATTTGCTATTTATACTTGTTATCACTTGTTTGGTAGAAGTATTCACCTCCAAAAACTTTAATATCATTCTGTTTCTTTATATAAAGGACATCTGGGTCATAGATAATTAACCAAACAGTAAAATGTATATAAAGTAACACCAATTTTTAATTAAAGACATTAATATTTTCAACCACTTATCAGCTCCCATGACCTCTTTTATATGTTTCAAAAATATGTGGTTACCTTATTTAACATCATTTGCTTTTATTTTAAAAATTTCTTATTTCTTGACAATTTTATTTTAACATTCTTCAGTCTATTTTAAATATAGACAAATATTTGGATATTAAAGACAGATATGAACAAAAAACACAAAGTCTGTTTCTATTGTAATAATGGATTTAACTAAATATATAATGAATAAGGCTTTGAAATAAACTTTTAAATAATCTAAAATAGTTTAGTAGCTTTGTTTTGGAAAACAAATGTCTATATTGCCCTTTTATTTAATGACTGCCACGCTAGTCACAAAATATTATATTAATTTATCTTTTGTTTTGAGAAAAATTATTATTGATTCATATGTAACTATCAGTCACAATGATTTGACCAATAATGTGATACCACAAAACTTCCTTTAAAAAATGTGTTGTAAAACCTAAATCTTGCATATGTCAAATTGGCTATCTTTGGTTATCCTTGGTGAATAGATATAGAGAAAGACTGATGCTAAAAATTCAAAATAGTGCATACTGCTGATTTTTATTCTATGAAATAGTAATAATATGATCACAGTAGGACAGAAAAATTATCCAGAAAGAGAAAAACTAAAACATGATGGACTTAGTAATGAAAAGTAAGAGTAAGACTGCTGAAAAGACTCAGTTATATTTAGGTAAATGACCATAAGCTGAGCCACATTTAACTTTTCAAAGTTTGTAACATATCCAGAAATATTTTTGACAACCCTGAAAAGTGATATTTTCAGAATGGTGCAAACATCAGTGCAAATTACATGGTATGTTCTTTTTATATCTACTTCCTCTGAGCTTCAATACCTGTTTGTACATAAGTATGTAGAAAAGCTTTATACCTTTATTCAGGTGTGTTTAAAGACTCACGTGGGATGATTCTGTGAAGATGAAGAATTTATCACTCTTTAGCCCAGGTTAATGGAGAATCACCCACACAGCTACCCACATGTATATAAGTGGATGCCCATGCATATCTAACATATGCTCTCTGACCACAATAAAATTTTATTAGTAAGTAATGCAAAGAAAATGTTGAAAAGATCCCATAAATATTTGACTATTTAGCAACTGTATTCTAAAAAGCCCATGAGTCAGAGAAATCAGACAGGAAATTTGAAAATACTTTGGATTGATTGATATTGAAAATACAAATCTTGCTATAAAAATAAAAACTTGCAGAATAGTACAAAAGCTATGTTTTGAGGGAAATTTATCACTTAAAAACATGTGTGGGAAAAGAATAACTGCTGATAAAATGCATATGTAATCCCCCCAAAATTAAAAGAGCAATTTAACGAAAAGGATATTAAAAGTAATTACATATTAAAGAAATGAGCTAAAACTAGTGGAGTAGAGAATAAGTGCCCAGTAGAGAAAATCAACAAAGTTTGGCCCTTGTGAAATCTAACACAATTGATAAAGTGCTAGTGATACTGAACAAGATAAGGAGTGAGGTTTACCTACTATTTCCATACAAGAAATGTATTGCACGTATTATTAAATAATGCGAGAATCTTAATTTCAAAACATACACAAAAAGAAATACTGTTGTCATTCAATCTAATCTAGTACCACATTGATCATTCTAGCATCGCCCCCCTGCTTGTCTGTAATCAGCACTTCAAACACTGAGACTCCTGGCTCTCACCACTACCATCTATCAATATTTTCTGATTGTTTCAACAATATTGTGATAAGTGCAGCCATTTGAGAAGAGCTAACATCTTCTCCTATGAGGAAAGATTTTACCACCAAGAAAATTCATTCAAGTTCCTTTGGTCTTTTAAAATCAACAGTGTGCCCTAATGTTATTCTGAAGTTATTTAGATCTGCACCATTTTCAATGAGGATATGTCATGTACTTGTAACACAGTTATTATATAAGTTATTATATTCTGTTGCTGACTCTACATTATTTCCTGAAATCTCCCGCCTCTCTTTTGTACTGTAAGTCCTATGGGTTTTTACAAAAGCTTACTATAATATGTCTATATTACAACTCCATATAAAACCCATTCAAATTATTTGCTGTGGTTACAATTTATAACAACATGGAGCCAGCAGGTGATGTGGTGGTAGAAGTGCTGGATTCCCATATGGTGGATAGCAGTTTGAGTCCTGGACCTGGTGGCTTGAAAATTACACCAGGAATGTGTGTGTGTGTGTGTGTGTGTGTGTGTGTCCAAGATCCCAGAAAGAGATGGAGAGTGGAGAGAAGGAGGGATTGTACCATGACCATCCTCAGTCATGGGGGCGTTTCCTCACTTTCCCTCTTACTGTTTCTCTCTGCAGAGTCAATGTGTCCTATGACAAAAACCTAAAAAGGAAAAAAATATTGATAACAACACTGAAGGGCTGTAGCACGGGGCAGTGTAACACATGACACTGTGTGAGGCTTACCCACATGGGAAGGCTCGAAACTGCAGAAACTTCCCTGATTATGCTTGGTATGCACATTCTCATGATCCAGGGCTGACTGAAGCTGGAATTAAATCATGGAATCTAGACTCTGTGGGGGGTGCTGTCTTCCTGTCCCTTTCTCTTTCTCTCTCTGATGGAAGAAATAATTGATAAATAAAAAAACTCTTAAAAATAAAGTTAGTAGAGTCATCCCCATTGCACAGTGTCCAAGAGAGTTGGATCACACTAATTTCAGCCCTCTTGGTTTGAAAAACAAGCTGGGAGTATGTGTACGCATGCCCAGGATCCTGACACCAGGGGAGAATGGAGCATAAAGAATTGTGGCATGACTGTGTCCCATTGGCAGATATTTTCTGTCTCTTCCTTTTTCTCTCCGGCAAGCACATGCACCCGCTGGGGGGGGGGGGGGCACTTTAAAGGAAACCTAAATTTTTTAGTTCCATTTGCTCTTAAAAAAAAAAAAAAAAAAAAAAAAGATTTCTTAAAATTTATTTATTTAGGGACCAGCAGTTAGCGTAATGGCTATGTCGTTGAACTTCCATGTAGGCGACCGCGGTTCAAGTCCTGGACCCGGTGGCTTAAACTCACGCCGGGCACAAGTACATGTGTGCCCAAGATCCGGAGAGGAGAATGGAGGAGAAGGGATTGCGGTGTGGCTATCCCCCCTGGGGGGGGATTTCTCGCTTTCTGTCTCTCTGTCTCTCTCTGTCTTTCTGGCGCGTGCATGTGCCCTGTAGCAAAAACCTCTCAAAAAAAAAAAAAAAAGAAAAAGAAAATATTTAGACCAGAGAATGACAAAGTGAGAGCAAGAGTGAGAGAGAAAGTGAGAAAACAAGTCATCAGGTGTCCAGGACTCAAACTGTGGTCTGCCATGTGTGATTCCAGTGCCCTTAACCACCACACTACCTGCTGGGCTGGCCCCAGGAACCATTGCTCCTAGGAGAAATATAGAGTGAAATTTCTGTGAGCCTCTGGTCATAACATTTTCATCAACCTATCAGTTTATCTCCCTTTTTAATGTGCTTCTGTTAATAATGTGCATGGACAGCAGCACTATAATTTGTGTCTGAATAAAGTTTATCTAATACAGATAATTTTTTTTTTTTCTGTGAGGTTAACAGGCCTCCTTTGCTTGGGAATACTCAACAGCACTTCAGTCTCACACTAGGGGATGCTTTCACACAGTGAAATCAACAAAAAGCACAACATACAAAAATAAAATGGCACTAAATAGACCATTAAAAGGGCACTTTTTATTGCTAGAGGGCACATCTGTTCACCAGAGGGAAAGGGAGAGAGAGAGAGAGAAACATCCTTCAATGGAGCATGGTCCCACCACAATCCTTTTCTTCCAGCTCAAGATCCATTAGGAATTTGGACATGCACGCAGTTTTTTGGGCTCCTGGAGCCAGGATTCTAACCACTGTTGACCACATGGGTCCAATGCACATTGGCAGGGCAGCACTTAACCAGTGCGCTACAGAGTTGGTCAGATGACCTTTTTTTCCAGGTGCGAAAGTTGAAACAAGAAGGCAGAGCTTTGCTTATTTAGCCTTTGCTGATTATGTGAGTGTAGGACAATTTCGCTTTTTCACCATTCTGTGCACATATTTGAATAATCTTGGAAATTCAGTAAGTATTCATTTTGAGATTACAAATAAATTTTAATGAGGAGGTGAATCCGCAAATAAATTATCTACAAATAATGAAGATCAACTGGAATTAGTCCCACCACCCTTACTTCCCCTAGTAAAGTATTTCCTTCTTGACTCAGCAGTAGTTCAGTATAATAACAGAATGCTCCATGGTGCAGAATCACATGGGAGGGTTCTTGGTTGGCATCCAGGAGTCTCCTGCTGCACACTGGACTCATGGACATGCCTGTAATCCCAGCTGGTTGAAACTGGGCGTGGATTGTGGAGTAAAGACCCTGTTGTGGTACCCTTTCTCTCCTGTATATCTTTTTCTCTTTCTCTCATGGAACAAATAAATTCATAAAATTTTTATAAATTACTATTTGTATTTTGCCAAATGGCAAGCTGTTTTCCTTTTTTGTCATTTTGCCTATTTCAAATGTCATATGAATACATTTTGATAGTATGCGACCATCTTTGTCTGACTTCTTTCATTTATAAAATGCAGTTAAAATTTTGCCATGTCGTCTTGTAAATGAATAATTCATTCATTTTTAATTGATGTAGAGTATCCCATTAAAGAGATGAAATGTCTACAGTTTATTAATCTATTAAATGGCATGTTGGTTGCTTCTACTATTTAGAAAATATGAAAATAAATGCCATAAATATCCACATGCAGGTTTTGTGGACCAAGAAGTAGTTGAGAGAATCCTTAGGAGCTCAACTGATTAATTTATGCTAAGTCTATATTCAGCATTATAAGAAAGTTTCAAAATTTTCTAATGTGCTTTTCTATTTTTACATTTCCACCAGCAATGACAGTATCTCACAGAACAACAGCTTTAATTTTCATGAAGTTCAATATGTTAAATTTTCTTTCAGATTGTGTATTTGGAATTATATCTAAAAACTCATTAGAGGACCTATATTACACATTTTGTTGTATGATTTTTTTCCCAGGAGTTTTATAGTTCTGAATTTACATTTAGGTCTAAGATAAAGTTCTCTCTTTAAACATTTTGGTATATGAATATCATAATTTTTAAATAATTATTTATTCAATTTTATTTATTAGTAGTATTTTATATTTGCTATAGGGCATGTACGCTCACTGGAGAGACAGATGGAGCAGGGGGAGGAGTGAAAAAGCAAACCTCCAGGTCCAGGACTTGAATCACCACTGGCCATGTGGGAGTTCAGCATTCCAACCACCATGCCACCTGCTAATCTCTGAATATCAAATTTTTTCCAACATAATTTATTAAAAAGACTATGTTTTTACAACAAAATCATTATATTTGTGCCTTTGGAAAAGTGCCTCATTTTCTGTTGGCCTATTTTTGGGCTATCTTTTTCTATTGATCTATGCATCTTTTCTTTCACTAATATTACACTAGCTTGGTTAGTGTAGCTTTTTGAAAATCAGATTTAAAAAAACCTAATAATTAAAAGTTTATTTCCTCCAAGACCTTGAGATAGAGAAAGAGAGAATTTGCAACAGAGTCTGCAATCTAGCCCAACCTTAGCCAGGCTCGTATCATGACAAACATGCCTGGCACAGATAGTTAGGGAGACTCAGGAGTTAAATCAGGTGACTTCCCATGTGGGATTGCCTCAAAGAATGTCATGTTTACCACTGAACTACCATCTGGCCCCAAATGAAGGGTCGTGTCAACTCTTCCTTCCAAGTCAGCTCTCGCCTTTTTTATCACCATCCATCTATGCTACGTCACTCTTTCTCTGAGTTTGGAATGCCCCAGGATGGGCAATTGAAAATGAGCTTTATTGAAACAAATGAACCATCTCACATTTTTTTTTTTATTTCAAAGATTTTATATTCTTTTTTTCATTAGCTATTCTAGTACCTCTCATTGATGTAAATTTTAGAAACAATCTGCCAATATTTACAAAAATCTTTTCTGGGGTTTTGACTGAGATTGCATTGAATTTATAAATATGTTGGGAAGAGCTAACGCTTAATATTGGTCCTTTAATCCATGAAAACAGAATATTTCTGCAATTATTTAGATTTAAATATTTTTATTAGTTTTTTGTATCTTTCTTTTTATAAGCAGATTCTACCTATATGCTTTTCTGGGTATTATTATAAATATTATTGTTTTATCATTTCGTATTCCAATTGTTGATAGTTTCTAGGAAAGTAATTGACTTTTGCATATTTTGGTTCTCATATTCAAAAGGAAAACATTCATTGTCTCATCATTAGCATACATTTTTTTCATCACGAGTATTTTTGAATTAAAATGAGAAAGTAAGAAAATTTAGGACTCCCAGATTGGTGAAAGTTTACTGGAATGTCATAATCTAATGCAGGTGGAATCCAGCTCCCTTAAAAACCAAGCCATGAGTTGGCCCTGCAATCAAATTTTGTTTGAATTTTTCTGAAGGGGTACTTCTATAAATATTTTACTTATAAATAACTATATGTCTAATTAACAGTACCAATGTCTCATTTCTAGAACTTTATCTTGGTTCAAGATAAAGAAGAGAAGCCCAAGGTCATGGTGCTGCTGACAGTTTAGAGCCTGTCGCCCTGCTTCCACAGTGGTCGTTGAATGCTGCCTCCTTTGGAGGGGAAGAATGGCATGTCCTTACATGGCAGACAAGAGAGAGATCCCACTCTCTCGATCTCTGTTCACAGTGACATTAATTCCACAAGGAGAGCACAGCACTAAACAATTGTGTTAGCTCTGTGTCTTTCTATCTATTGCTTTGGAATTAAGTTTCCAACACATTTTGGAAGGGACAAAAATATTTAAATCATATCAATGTATTCACAGTTTATTATAGGATTGGAAATCTTTTTTGCCTTGCAAATTGCAAACATTTTGAGCACATTTGCCATCAGATTTTAGAATTTTGTAATAACCTCAGAAAAACTATTATAGAAATCATCACAAAAAAAATAAATTCGGATGAAATATAATTAATTATTGGCATAGGTATAGTTGTCATGGAAATAATTAAGTGAATACTGGCTTTCTTTTTATTTTTTATAAGAGATTTTCGCTAGAGGCGCGTGCATTCACTGGACAGAGAGAAAAAAAGCGATAAATCACCACCACCCCAGGGGGGCTGGCCACACTGCAATCCCTTCTCCCCTTCTCTTCCAGTTGCCTCTCAGGATTTTGGGCATGTACACACATACACTAAGTGTGAATTTGAAGCCGCTGGGTCTAGGACTTGAACCACGGCCCATCATGTGGGAATCCAGAGATGTAACCATTACACAATTTGCTGGTCCCATGAGTACTGGCATATTAATAAATATTAAAGTTTTAATGGCTCTTATACATCTATTCAAAATAGTCATCTCTATGTAATGACAATTATTTAAAAAAAGAATTTTTAAAAATTTAATTAATGTAAAAATTTGAAACTGTGTCTCAAAAGCTCTATTTTCTAATGTAAATTATATATGCTAAAATTATAATTTTAAAATATATTTAAAATAATATATTCACTATATTTCAAATTTTAATTCTGAACCATGAATTATATTATAATCTAAATAGATTTTCAGACTAAATTGGAATTAAGGCAAAAATCCATATAAAATATTCTCTATAAAAATTTTCATATGCAATTTCATTATGTTTTTAAATATAACTCATTTTTTATGTTTTATAGTATTTATTCAAGATATTTATAATTTAATAAAGAATAAAATAAACTGATTTGAAATTAAAACATGAGGTATCTCTGTCTTAGCAAATTTTTGAGAGTTTTTTTGCTACAGGGTACATATGCTTGCTGGAGAGATAGAGACAGAGAGACAGAAAGTGAGAAACCACCTCCAGGGGGGATGGTCACACTGCAATCCATTCTCCTCTGCTCTCCTCTTGAGATTTTGGGCATGCAAGAACATATTCCTGGTGTGAGCTTCAAGATACTAAGTCCAGGACTCAAAACACAATTGTGCATGTAGGAGTCGATTACTTTAACCACTATGCAACCTGCTGACCACTGTCTTAGCAAATTTTAAAATAACCAGATTTCAGCATTTAAATTTATGAGATACAAATGTTTTAAACTAAATATATTTATAGGAAACATTCTTGGCATAAACATAGTTTCTATACAGTGATGTTATGTTCACCAAATGGAGGTTTTCTAAATTTATATCATATAGCAAAAGTCAAAATACTTGATCTTTGTATGCTTCAGCTTACTTCTTATAAAATAAGGAGGTAGATTAAACGTACAGTTTTTTTTTTAAAGGACATGTGTTCTTTCCTGGTAAATGTGTTTCTTTTAATGTTTTGTTGTCTCGGATAATAGTGACACCATCTTTAAAATTATTTATAGATCCAAGAACAAAGTAATTATTTCTGGAGCAGCCCTCTAAATATCCATCCCCATATAGCCTGCTATAAAAATCTAGGTTTATAACTGCAAAACATCATTTTTGCCTTTTCTGTCTCTCTTGTCTGAAATATTCTCACTCTGGAAAATCTTCATGTGAAAACAGGAACAAGCACTTGAAAAGGTAAGTGTAACTCATGGGAACCAGCATAATGTCTATGTCGCTGGACTCCCACGTAGTCGACCGCAGTTTGCGTCCCGGACTTGGTGCTTGGTGGCTTAGAACTCACGCAGGGCGCGTGTGCGTGCGTGCCCAAGATCCCGAGAGGAGAATGAAGGAGAAGGGATTGCGGCGTGACCATCCCCCCTGGAGGGTGATTTCTCGCTTTCTGTCTCTATGTCTCTGTCTGTCTGTCTGGCAAGCGCACGCGCCCTATAGCTAAAAACCTCTCCAAAGGAAAAAAAAAAGGTAAGTGTAACTCAGAAGCTAGAAAACAAGCACAGGTGCCTGAGGGAAAATGACAGCAAGAAGAGAATCGTGAGGACAACGTGTTCTCCTGCCAGGATGGGATGCTCCACAGGGAGAGTGGCAGAATACAACATTCCCTTTAGATATTTAAAATATATATCAGAAAACACCAGTGTACTCTTAGAATATTAAACATTATACATAAAATAAGGCAAACTATGCAAACTATGTTTATAATATATATTTTATTCATAAATGTACCACTATGTGTGTGCAGTTTTGATGAATTTTGATGCTACACACATACTTACATACACACTATAATTCCTAAAGAAACTATTGAAATTATATGAACAATATACTTGAAAACACTGTCAATAAGATGGAATCATAAAAAAAAGTCTATAAAGTTTTTAGGAAGGCAAGAGAAAAAGAATTCCACACACCCTATAGCAAAAACAAACAAACAAACAAACAAAAACAAAAAAAAATATCCAAAAAAAAAAAAAGAAAAGCATACAACCCTTATAGCAAAAATCTAATGAAAAAAGAACAAACCTATGGCAATGAATTGGAAAATAAAGAAGAAATTGATAAGCTCCTGCATATATGGTCTACCAAAATTGAATCATGAAGAAATAGAAAAACATGAATAAACCAATAGTGAGTAATGGGGAGAAGGTGGTCAACAGATACAAAGCTACAGTTAGAATAAGCTCTGGTGTTCTGTTACACAATAAAATAAATAGCTACTAATAATATAGATTGTATTTCAAGGTAGCTGGAAGAGAAAATTCTGAATGCTATCATCACATGGAAATGATAAGTGTATAAGGTGATGAATACACTAGTAATACTACTCTAATTATTACACAATGTATGCACATACTGAAGCATCATGTTGTACCCCAAATACATGTGCAATTTTTATGTGACTATTGTGAATTAAATAAAACTTTAAAGCAGAGTGTATGTATTAAAAAAATAAAGTTCATGGGCCAGTAGATGGCATGGTGGTAAAGGGTGTTGAACTCTCACATGGTAGACCATGGTTTGAGTCCTGGACCTGGCAGCCTGCTTTCTCACTTTCTCTCTCTCTCTCTGTCTCTCTCTCTCACACACGCATGTGTGCGTGTGCTTTCTTGCTCTAATCCTCTCTGTTCAAATTAAAATAAATAAATAAATGAAGTTAAATGTCTCATTATTGGAATAAGCTAACTTTTCTAGGTTTGGCTTTGGAATTTGGGGCCCTTGAGCCATGCTGTACTGTCTATTTCTGGAACTCCAAGAAAGCTGAAATTCAGAGTCAGTGGGCTCATTCTAATCCATCCACCCAGGTTTGCCATTGTAGCCTGGGGCCCTCCAAGCCATGCACAGTATATGACATCAGCCTGTGCATTCAGTCATGTCTCCTTAGCTCATCGCCAGTGCCTCAAGAGCTGAAAGGCTATGAGAAGACCAAACGAACTGAAGCTGCCTAGATAAACTTTTCCTTCCCTGGAACGGAACTCAGATATAGGGGGTACATTTCCCCCTCCGACATGACGGAATCTACTCCAGTAAAAATGAAGAAGTGAGGGACCAGTAGATAGAGTAGTGGTTACGTGACTGGACTCCCATGTAGTTAACCGTGGTTTTCTTCCCAGACCCAGTGGCTTAAACTTACATCAGGCGCATGTTTGTGTGTTCCTGAGATTCTGAGAGGAGAATAGAGCAGAAGGGATTATGGCATGGCCATCTCCCCCTGGGGGGATAGTTGTTGCTTTTGTTTTCTATTTCTCTGTCTCTGTCTCTCTGGTGAGCAAAAGTGCCCTATAGAAAAATCTCTTCCTAAAAAAACAATAATAAAAAAAAGAAAAAGTAAATACTTCATAAGATGGCCAAAAAAATAGTACAGAGACAGAAGAAATGTGAGAAAATGGGCCAGCAGGTGATGTGGTGTTTAGAGGCTCTGGATTCCCAGATAGTCTAGCATGGTTCAAATCCTGGCCACGGTGGCTTGCTTTCTCACTCTCTCTCCCTCTCTCCCTCCCTCTCCCTCCGTCTCCCTTTCTCTCTCTAGTCAAATCCGAAACAAATGATAATGATGATCATATATGAAATGAAGGGGCCAGCAAGTGACATGGTGGTTAAGGGCCCTGGACTCCCACATGACGAACGATCGTTAGAGTCCCAGACCTGGTGGTTTGTTTTCTCACTTATCTTCTCTCTCTCTCTCTCTCTCTATCTCTTTTGCTCTAGTCAAATTAAAAAATAAAGTTAAATAAAATAATTATTTAGCAAAATAAAATAAATGAAATAAAATAATTTTCAAAGATATTAAGAAAAGAAGAAACATAAGAAAATGAGGAAATAATTCTTCCCAAAGGAAACACAATAACTCCTCATCAACAATAGTCAGCATGAAAGGATACACAGAAATGTCAGAAAAATAATTCCAAACCTTCATTGTGACAAAACTCCAAGAGATACAAGAGGAAACACAAATCATTTTCAGTAGATGAAAAAATTATTCCAGGATAAGAAAGAGGAATTCCAAAAAGAAATAGACACCCTAAAAATGAACCAACCACAAATTCTGGAAATGAAGAATACAATACAAGAATTAAAATCTCCCTGGACAGCATTAACAGCAGATTGGACTATGCAGAAGCAAGAGTTTCTGACCTTGAAGACAAAGTCTCCAACATAAAGCAAACTGTCAAAAGAATGAAAAAAAAAAAAGTGAGGATAACATACAGGAAATTCTAGACATCATTAAATGTTCAAATATCTATATAATGTATATTACAGATGATAAACAAGTTGATAAAAAATATAAAAACTCTTCCAGGAGGTACTATATAGAAACTCTCCATAGAGAGAAACATGGAGAAATTCAAAAACAGGAATGAAAAAGAACTCCAAGTAGGATCAACATAGTAAGATCCTCTGCATCGCACAATATAGCCAAGTTTGTCCTATTAGGCTAACATCAAACCACTCAACTACAACAATGCAGGCAATATGGAAAACATATTCTTTTTTTTTTTTTTTTGAGAGGTTTATGCTATAGGGCGTGTGCGCTTGTCAGACAGACAGAGAGAGACAGAGAGACAGAAAGCGAGAAATCACCCCCCAGGAGGGATGACCACGCCACAATCCCTTCTCCTCCATTCTCCTCTTGGGATCTTGGGCACGCACGCACACACGCCCGGCGTGAGTTTAAGCCACCGGGTCTGGGACTCAAATCGCGGTTGATTATATGGGAGTCCAGCGACATAGCCATTACACTAACTACTGGTCCCTGGGAAAACATATTCTAAACAGTAAAAGAAAAACAATTTCAACCAAGAACACTATATCAAACTAGATTATCCTTCAAATAGGAAGAATACATAAAATCATTCTAATATAAACAAAAACTAAAAGAATTCACTAACATTAGATCAGCTCTTCAAGAAGTATTGAAGGGAATACTGTGTGAGGAAAATTAAAGAGAGACAAATAAAATTAAGAGAACAAAAAAACAATCAAAAATGGCTAAAAAAAAAGACTAGGATGAATCTGCAAATATTGATAATAAGGTTGAAGAGTAATGGATTCAATTCTCCAATTAAAAGATCCAGACTGACTGAATGGATTAAAAACAAAAACAAACACACACATACACATACACAAAGAAACAGGCACCTTCTTTATGATGCTTGAAGAAACACACCTCACTGATAATTACGTACATAGACTGAAAGTGAAGGGCTGGGAAAAAAAAATAAAGTTCCACACAAATGGAATTCCAAAATAAAAAGAGTGGAGTCACATATTGATATTAGACAAAATAGAATTTAAGACAAAAGCTTTAAGAAGAGACAAAGAAGGACACCATTTTGTACTAAAAAGATTAATTCACCAAAAAGAAATAGCACTAATAAATATCTATCTATGGGTACCAGCAGTTAGCGTAATGGCTATGTCGCTGGACTCCCATGTAGTTGACCGATGTTCAAGTCCCGGACCCGGTGGCTTAAACTCACGCCAGGCACGTGTGCATGAGTGTCCAAAATCCCAAGAGGAGAATAGTGAAGGGATTGCAGTGTGGCTGTCCCCTCTGGGGGGTGATTTCTCGCTTTCTGTCTTTCTGTCTCTCTCTGTCTGTCTGGGGAGCGCACGCGCCCTATAGCAAAATCCTCCCCCCCCAAAAAAAAAAGAAAGAAAAAAATATCTATCTATGCACACAACACTGGAGCACCCAATGAAAGAGAGACTGCTAGATATAAAGGGAGATGTGGAATGCAACACAAAGCTTTGGGGATCTCAACACCTAACTGTCTACTCTGGACAAATAATCTAGACAAAAAAAAAGAGATATGAGTTATGAATGATACCATAAATCAAAAGGACTTGATGGTATTAAATGTGAATTATATCTCAAATCTGCTTTAAAATAAATTAAATAAATGGAAATAATGGGTCCCAATTACTAAAAAAGGAGTACACAAAATAGCTAGTTTTAATTTTGTTCTCATTTTTTACAATTAAATTATATTTGATCTGACATTATTTAGAAATTTCAGTACCAAATTAATTTGCATTTGACCCACTTAATACTTTCTAATGACTTAGTAGTTTTTGATTCACATGTAAACTGGAATACATCAAAATAATTGATACAATTTCCATTTCCTTGTTTTCTTCCTAGAACAATATATTATTTTCCTTACTTGATAGCATTTTATTTGAAAGTCAAAGCTTCATTAGATATATTGAAAAGTGTAACTACTTACAACTGAGAATATAATATAATACAGACAAAATACTTTGATCATGTTTAAACATAATCTTTCTTTTATTCTATAAAAATACACTTAAAAGGAGGTGAAATAATTGCTTATATTAAAAAAAGTTTTTTTAGTGTCATTTCTTCTAGAAAAATGTGGGAGGTTAAAAAAGTGATCAGAAATAGAATGTCATATGTACTTTAGATAAAAGATTCAATAAAATTTCTTTAACATTTCTCTATATTTCATTTTCAAGTATTATTTTGATTCTTTTCTGTAATAGCCTATTTTACACTCTGGGACTACTTAGCTAAAGTTGAATAGTAGAAAACATATTTTTGTCCCTTTTTTCTTAGTTTTCGTCAAATAATATTGACAGACTTGCTCTTGATCTTGAATAGGAAAAAAATGCACATTTTTTTTGAGAGTTTTTTGTTTGTTTGTTTTTGTTTTTGTTTTTGTTTTTTAAGAGAGAGACATTTTGCTGTAGGGCACATGTGCTCACTGGAAAGACAAAGAGAGACACAGAGACAGGAAGTGAGAAATCACCCCCCAGGGGGGATGTCCACACTGCAATCCCTTCTCTAGTCTCCTTTCAAGATCTTGGGATGCACGCACCTATGCCCAGCATGAGTTTTAAATCTCTGTGTCCGGAACCGAACCGTGGTAAACTGCATGTCAGTCCAGTGACATAACCATTACACCATCTGCTGGTTCCAAAATGCAAAATTCTTATGACTACATAGACTAGAATTAAGTTTCACTTTTCCCATGAGTGGAAAAAGTAGATATAATATTTTGAGCAATTTTATCTAACTCTCTACTAGCAAACTTATCTTTGTGTAAAATATTGATGATAGCCCTTCCTTTTGGATTGCTACAAAGAATAAACATCATGAAATATAAAATATCGAACAAAATCTGATGGTTGGATATCATCATAATTATGTTACAGTTTGAAACACGGTTTGTCCTACAAATTTTCATGTTTAGTATTTGATGATGGGAGGCAGTGGGTGGCAATTGAATCGTGGTGATACAACATGGAGACAATACTCTCACATTAGTGATACCCCCTGAGACTAAGTGGGCTCGGCCCTTGAGGGAAGAGGTTAATTTCTACCAGAGCTGATTGCTATTAAAGTGAAAGAAACACTGGAACCTGATTCTCTCTCAGCACATTCCCGCCATCCTCTGCTTCTGTCAACGGTGCCATGAACTTGGTATCACTTTGTGATGCCTGTAGAATTCCCAGTCAACAGAACTGGGAGTCACCATAAACACCTATTCCCTTAAATTCACCCACTCTCAGATATATCTGTTAAGAATGCAGTAACAGGGATCCACAGTTAATGTAATGGCTATGTCACTGAACTTCCATGAAGCCAACAGCAGTTTGAGTCCCGGACCTGGTGGCTTAAACTCATGCTGGGCGCGTGTGCATGCATGCCCAAGATCCCGAGAGGAGAATGGAGGAGAAAGGACTGTGGTGTGTCCTTCCCCCCTGGGGGGGTAATTTTTCACTTTCTGTCTCTCTGTCTCTCTCTGTTTTTCTGGCAAGTGCATGTACCTTATAGCAAAAACCTTTCCAAGAAAAAAAAAGTATGCTGTCACAAACCAAGGCTGATTGTAAGCATATCATATTTCTATTTAATAGTATTGCTGGCCACTGAGAGGCATATGAATAGCTCACAATGTGAAAACTCTCATAGTAAAAATTCTTGTCAAATAAATATATGCCATTGAGTCTGTGTCCTGATTAATTTATGTTTAGGTATATTTATATTTATAAAATATCATGGATACATTGGAACTTCAGTATCATTTGATTCTGTCTTTGTGAGCCAGATACCAAACTGGTACTGTTTCCATTCTAATAATTTCCGTTAAAGAGAGTAAACAAATTCAGTCTCTGTAATTTGTTTTTTTAAATAAATCTGGCAGGTTTGGTCAGTTTCCTCAAGTGATCTTTATATCGATTTAAATATCTGTAGCTTTTTGTTCTCACTTTGCTTTTGTCTGAGATTTACATAGTATATAGTAGCTTTCAAGGAATGTGGAAATGAATAAATGAAATAAAAATACATGGAGATGTTTGCTGCATGATTGGGCATTGAACCCTTATCACATTTTAATTTAGACCCCGGTTATTATCCTAGATTCTCTTTGGCTTCTACATTTCCATTTCTGGTTTATTTTCCCAAAGGATTGTGCACTCTTCAGGCTGGAGATCAAAAATAATATTTCCTATTACTGCCTTAACATCAAGTGCATTATTAAAACAAACAAATGAACAAACAAAAAACCTTAAATAAAATCATAACAAACAGGGGCCAGCAGATAGCGTAATAGTTGTGTTGCTGGACTCCCACATCAATCACCATTTGAGTCCCAGACCTAGCAACTTAAAACTCACACCAGGCACCTGTGCATGCATGTGCATTATCCTAAGAGGAGACTAGAGGAGAAGGGGTTGCAGCATGGCCATCCCCATTGGAGGGTGATTTCTCACTTTCTGTCTGTCTCTCCAGCAAGCACACACATCTTATAGCCAAAACCTCTCTAAAACAAAACAAAGCACCTTAAATAAATACTTCTTTTAAAAAGTAACAAACAAATTTATATTTAGGACTTGATAAATGTTTAAACATTTAGCAGCCTTATAATTGTATACAATGTGTGAAAGGGTTTTATTAGGTCTAAAGATTGTGTTTCACTCCTGAATGTTGCTGTCACCACTTTTAAAAACTGTAATGTTCTCATGGATTAATATTATATTATATGTCTCTCAACTATATGATTTTCTGTCATTTATGTAATAATGACCACATGGATTCTCATAACGTGAAATATATAATATACTTGCCAAGTGTTAATCATGTTCTCAAATGTTTTAAGAAAAATATAGTCTCATTTTTTTCTCTCTTTATATTTAAGAAAAATATAGTCTCATTTTTTTCTCTCAAATTTTTGTCTTCAGACATGTGTGCTTGGGAACCAGTAGTTAGCGTAATGGCTATGTTGCTGGACTCCCACGTAGTTGAACACGGTTTGCATCCCGGACCTGGTGGCTTAAAACTCAAACCGGGCGCATGTGCGTGCATGCCCAAAATCCTGCGAGGAGAATGGATGAGAAGGGATTGCGGCGTGACCATCCCCCCTGGGGGTGATTTCTCGCTTTTTGTCTCTCTGTCTTTCTCTGTCTGTCTGACAAGCGCGCCCTATAACAAAAACCTCTAAAAAAAAGACATATGTGCTTACCAGAGAGAGACAGAGAGAGAAGAAAGTGAAAAATCCCAGCCTCCTGGGGGTTGGCCATGCTGCAATCCCTTCTCTATTCTCCGGTCAGGATTCTGGGCATGCATGCACAGGCGTCCATTGTGTTTCTGAAGCCACTGGGTCCGAGACTCAAACTTCAGAGTTGATCATGTGGGATCTGGCACTTCAACCACCGTGCCACCTGCTGACCTTACATTCTCATTTGTACTTAAGTTATTATTATTGTTATTTAGAGACTTTTGAGTTAGGGTATGTGCACTCTCCTGAGAAAGAGACACAGACAGTGAGAGAGAAAGTGAGAAATCGCTGCTAGGGATTTGTCCACGCCACATTACCTTCTCCTCCACTTACCTCCTAGGATCTTGGACACGCACCCACGCACATGTGCCCTGCATGAATTTCAAGTCAGCAGTCCTCGGACTCTTATAACTCTATGCCTCTGCTGCCCACCTTAAGTTAATCTTGATATACAATGTTGAAAACTTTGAATTCAATGAACAGAATATTCATTATATAGGTGGCATCGAATTATACAATACTCACCATTCAAATATTAAAAATAAAAAAAACTAAATCTGCTTGACATTTAATAGTTAAAAAATTATTTGTAAGGAAAAGTGAACATATTTTAGTACATTGCTAGCATTTAAGAATTAGGTGATTGTTTTATAGCTAAAATTTTTAAGCATATTACCAGTAATATATATTATGTATATTCTTATCTTCTTTATTTCCAAGTGCAACATAAATAGATGAGCGAAAGGTTGCAGGATGTACTGACTGGTAATATAAAAACATTTAAAGTTCAAAATTCCTATTAACTTTCCAATTTCAGTTTCCAAAATTGCTGCTTGTTTCATTTCACCTGATCAGTGTAGAACTAGATTTGAACTTACACTGCCCATTAAATACCAAATTTTAAAAGTTTTATCAACTTTACTGCAGAATATGGAAGCATAGTTGTCTTACAGGCCTAGCGTAGAAGAATACTCCATTAAGAAAAAGAGATACCAATTAGGAGAGCAAAATAGAATTACCACCACTTAAAGCAATATAAGATATTGCTCAAATATGTCAGCATTTATAATATTATGGATCATATTTTTTAAAGGAGATATCTATTTGTAATTTTTAAAGTGAAATTAAATTATTATTAAAAGATATATGTTTCTGTGGAGATAAAAAAAGGTGTTTTTCTACCATTGGATTTCATAATTTAAACTAAAGAAGTTTTAGTCTGATGGTGCTTTAAAATAAAATATACCTTTAATTTTTGCACAATTTCTAGCTGTTTCTTATGCATTAAATTTCTAAACATACCTGCTTTGTTGATATGCTATTACTCTAATATTTTTTAAGAATTTTTTTCTGTAGGGTGTATATGCTCACTAGAGATAGAGAAAGTGAGAAATCAGCCTAAAGGGGATGACCACGTTACAATCCCGTGCCCTCCGTTCTTCTCTTGGGATTTTGGGCACACATGCACATGTACCCATCATAATTTTCAAGCCACCAGTTCCTGGACAAGGACTACAGTTGGCTATGTGGGAATCCAGTGCCTTAACTATTACACCACATGCTGACCCACTATAGTATATATTAATGGGAGAAGAAATAACTACAAACAGTAAAATAATTAATTTTTTTTGCACTGTGTATCTATCAATGTTTTATAGAAAAAAATAAGAACTCAGTAAAATAGTCATATAATTTTAAAAATGTATTGGATGCAAAGTGAATTACCACTGTATTAATATCAAAGGTAATAGTTAGCTACATTCCATGACACAATGATACTGTTTCTTTTAAGTTTCAAATTAGAAATTTATAATCTAAATGTGTGATTTACAGTAATCATCATTTCATAATAATTCATCTTTGCTTTGTAAATATAGGAGTTTACTGTGAAAAGTATGTCATTTATTGGTGCTTTTAAACATTATTCATGGTGATAGGCCTCATTTAACAACCTCATGAAATTCTGGACAATATCTGTGGGTAAAATATACATAATAAATTTTATTTTTAAAATTTGATTTTAAAATTTCTTGAATAATTTTTAAGCTCTATCATATAAAATATTCTGATGTGATTCTGTCATTCTTATAAGAGATCATCAGCATTAAAAATGTTCATTTACTTTTTATTTCATACGATCTTCCCTGTGAAGAATAATCAATGGAGATAGGGTATTATCTGTAGAATATGTATTTTAAGAGTATTCTGTCTAAACCTGAAGAGAAGATGAAAAATTTATCTGTTTTTCATAAAATAAATTACATAAAAGAAGTTCTGAAAGTTATTTTACTATCTTTAACAAAACAGAACTAAGGAAAACAAAATTGAAAATTGATGGCATCTGCTCTTCTTTAGAGAAGAGACAAATTCTCCTGTAAATTATATTTCTAAGTCATTTTGCTAAAGGAATATCAGCTCAATATGGTAGATCATGGGGATGGACTCATTCAGTCTTGCTACTGATGGGAATACTGAATTCATCTGGAGGCAGAAGGCTTTGTGGCTATGATCTGTTACTAGGACAGGTGGTTTAGGAATTGTAGCCGTATCAGTGAGTGGTCAATAGGGTGAAGCAGTGACTGCTGAAAGTTCTTAAGTCTTCATGTTCATTCTTCTTAGTGAGTTAATATCTGATGCAAAATTACTCTTTTTCCCTAGCTATGGTGCATTCTTAGCCTTGTAAGTCAAGCCTGACTCAGCAATCTTAAAATTATTTTTGTTATTGTTAATATCTGGCATTGTTTGTTTTTACCGATTTTTAATGCATTATATAGACTTCTGTTGTTATTTTTATGCTATCATCCTCACTTTCCTTCTCACACTGAGACTGCACCACCTCCCTAATTGCTTTCTGTTCCCTCATTCAGTGCGCTCAGTACCTGCCAGCAACCTAGCAGGAAAGGTCAAGTGACCTAAATTTGACAAATGTGCATGTTTAATCTTTTGACTAAAGTGAATAAAAATTTCAACAATCACCAATTATTCACTAGGATTGTTATGTAGATACTGCATGATTTTCTGGTCCGCAATGCAGAAAATTCCTATTTATAGGAAAGAAGCAGAGACAAGCTGAGAGTGAAAGTCAACAGGAATCACAGTGCTCTGGCCAAGTGAGGCTCTGGCAGATTATTGACTGCCTAACTCAGCTAATCATAAAACTTTACTCCATTCTATGAGATTTATAGAAGCCTGAAAACTTTATTTTACTTTAGATAGCGAAATTATTTTATAACGAAAAGATTAGTTAAGCATGAATAATGACTGCCTTGCCTTGCCATTTAATTTGTAATTCCCAGTCTACTTTTGCATAAAGCAAACCATCAAAATTTGAGAGGGGCCAGCAGTTGGCATAATGGCTATGTTGCTGGACTCCCATGTGGGTGATACAGGTTCAAGTCCTGGACCTGGGGGCTTAAACTCACCCTGGGTGTGTGTGCTTGCGTGATCAAAATCCCGAGGGGAGAGTGGAGGAGCGGGAATTGCTGCGTGACCGCCCCCCCCCCGGGGGGGGGGGATTTCTTGCCTTCTGTCTCTCTGTCTTTCTGGTGAGTGCACATGCTCTAGAGCAAAAACCTCTGCAAAAATAATTTTTTTTGAAGGAAATTCCTCCCCACCTTCCTTCTCAAATATTTTAAGTGTTATATATTCTGATTAAAAGTGTGCTCTTCTCTTAGATGACATTTCAAGAGAAAGATTATCTTTTCATCTTTAATTTTTTATCTATGTTTTTAATAAATGACCAAAACCAGTAACATCAGTAACATCAATGAATTTCTAATTATGTTACCTACCTATCCTACAGAGGTGTTCTTTTCATGTTTTTAAATGATTAAATGAGCAAATTTCACCAAAAAATGATTTGTCTCTTACACTTAGGGAGTTATGAGGGAAATTTCTTCTTTTTAAATGTTTTTTGTTGTTTTTGTTTGAGGACGTAGCAATCTTTTGAGAGAGATGGGGGTGGGGCATGGAGAGTGAGAAATCACTTCTCAGGGGAAATAGCCATACCTCAATCCCTTCTTCTCTATTCTCCTTTCTGGATTTTGGGCACACATGCAGGTAATCCTGGTGTGCTTTTCAAGCCACCGGGTCTGGTACTGAAACCATGGAGTCAGCCATGTGGAATCTAACGACTTAAGCTCATCACTTCCTGGTCTTCCTCTTTCACTTTTTAAGTAATTGGAAATCACAACGGTATTATCTAACCTATATTTTAACATTTCAAATCATGTTTAGTTTATTTGCAAATATTTATGCATTTATTTATTTATTTATTTATTTATTTATTTATTTATTGAGAGAGTTTTTAATATAGGACACATTAGAGAGACAGAGAGATAGAGAAACAGAAAGTGAGAAATAACTCCTGAAGGGCGTTAGCCACACCACAATTCCTTCTCCTCCCTTCTCCTCTCAAAATTTTGGGCATCCATACACACATGCCCAGCTTGAATTTTAAGCTGCTGGTCTGGGATTTAACCCACAGTCAATTATATTGGAGTCTAACTATATAACCATTATGCCACCTGCTGGTTCTCTAAAATACTTATTTTAAACTATAATACTATTTTATATGAGAATTGATTCCCCAGATTATATTGTGTGTTTAATGAGCAAGATACTGGGTACTTCAAACTGACTTAGTCATGACTTGCTTCATATATTACTTGATGTGGTAAGAGAAAAATGGTCTTAAACTGAGTGCTATTATAAACAAATGATTGGGACCAGCAGTTAGCGTAATTGCTATGTTGTTGAACTCCCATGTAGCAGACCACAGTTCAAGTCCTGGACCTGGTGGCCTAAACTCATGCCGGGTATGTGTGCGCACGTGCCCAAGATCCTGAGAGGAGAATGGAGGGGAAGGGATTGCAGTGTGGCCATGCCCTGGGTGGGATGATTTCTTGATTACTGTCTCTCTGTCCCTCTCTGTCTTTCTTGCAAGCACACACACCCTATAGCAAACACCTCTCCAAAAAAAAAAAAAAACTATTTAAAAATAAAATAATTTTGGCAAGAAATAATATTTCTCTTCTATATAATTTTAAAATAATATTTCTCCAGGAGAGAAAAGAAAGCTGACTATTATTTTATTTATTTTTTAAGAATTATTTTATTTAACTTTATTTATTTAGTTAGTTAGTTATTTTTAATATGACTAGAGAGGGACAAAGTGAAAGAGAGAGAAAGAGATGTGAGAGGGAAAGTGAGAAAGCAATCCTCCAGGTCCGACTCGAACCATGATTGGCCATGTGGAAGTCCTGTGCCCTCTACCAGAATGCCACCTGCTGGCCCAATGACTATAATTTTAAAATGTATCACTTTCATACAAAATAATTATTTACAAAGAAATTGTCAAAAATATTGATAAACAAATGTAAATATAATGATTACTACATATTTCTCAAATACAGTATGTGTGTGTGTGTGTTTGTACATAGAGACAAGGAGAGAGAGACAGAGAAATTTTTTATGTTATCAAAAGTCTTGGGACCAGCAGTTAGCGTAATGGCTGTGTAGCTGGAGCCCCATGTAGTCAACTGTGGCTCGAGTCCCAGACCTGGTGGCTTAAACTCATGCCAGGCACATGTGCATGCGTGCCCAAGATCCCGAGAGGAGAAAGGAAGAGAAGGGATTGTGGCATGGCTATCCCGCCGGAGAGTGATTTCTCACTTTCTGTCTCTCTGTCTTGCTCTGTCTTTCTGGCAAGCACACACTCCCTATAGCAAAACCTCTCAAAAAAAAATCATCTGACAGATGAATAAAACATCAAAAAGATATGCAATTTCTTCTTAACTAAGTTAATCTAGTTGAAAAACCACATAATAAAAGAAAAAAAGGCAGTTAGGAGATAGAGAGATTGAGATGTATGCTATCAACCAAAGTAGACTCTTCCTTCTGTTTTTCTCAATCGATGACCAAATATTAATAGATATGGTAAACAAATGTTTCTCGCATTTTGCCCAGCCCTTTATCTCATTATCACTGTTTTAAATCAGGACTTCATCTTTTCTCCACAGCATCCAAACAAATTTCAAAAGAACAAGCTGGCTTTTTTTTTTTTTTAATCACCCAGACCAATACCATCCATATATTTATATGAAGAAAAAAATATGAACTTAATTATATATGTATATATAATTAATATTATATATGTATATTTATATACAGATGTATTTACCTACAAATACATTCATGTGTCTACACATTATGTCATTCCTACTTTATTTCTACACAGCCTATAACATAATGCCAAAATTTCTTCTCTTGTCATTTAAGTCTCCCAAGAACTAGTTTGTCCTTGACTGTGTAATAAAACTTGTCTTCCCAATGAGATTATTGCATATGTGTAATAAGGCTTTTTGGCAGATTCATAATTTTGAACTTAATTTAGTCCTGTTTTCCAGAATACCCACTACATAGTCTACCACCTCTGGCACACTTGAATAAAAAGTTTATGCACCAATACGCCTTCATGTCTGTACATTGTTAGGGTTATCCCTGCAGTTCGTTAGAGTAGCCTGGTCACGGGCTGTGAAAGAATTTACAAGCTCAGAGAGAAAGTGAATAAAAAGAATTTATTCACTTTCCAAAGGGAGCAAAGGGGCTGGATGTGGAGAATTGCATTGACTCCAAAGGATGAGGGTGAGCAGCCTTTATTGAGACTTAGGGAAAAGGGTGCTGTAGTTGGGCAGTTAGGGTGACACTTGGACAGGACAGGATGAATGCCTGTTTGTTTGTTTGTTTGTTTTTACAATCTCTGGACTATTTCATCGATATCTCTGGTTGTCACATCTGACAAACAAACCAACAATATATTTGGAGGTGAATTGGTGTTTCAATGTCAGCATTAGGTGGGTCTCAACCTCTCCTTCTGTAGATAAAAATTTAAACGGCAGCCATCTTGGGCGGGATCAAAGAGGGACCAGTTAGCCTGAAAAGCAAAAAGGAAGAGAAGGAGAAGGACTCTTTGCAGCATCTACGAGTTTTTTAAATTTTTTTTCCTTCAAAAGATTGATTTTGTTATTATTTTCTATAGTCAACTACCTTATATCATTGCAGCATACACAATGAATTTTCCCAGTATAAGTCCAAAGATATAACCCTACACGTTATCACTACTAGATAACTTTCCTTCTGTGTCTCTTAAATGTTTGGTTTCTTTCTTTCCCTTTGATTCCCTCCCTCTCCAGATCCCCTGTTTTCCACCTTTCTCTCACACTGTCCGTAGAATCCACGGTTGCCCTCCATGCTTTTATACCTCCCGATTTTTCAGTTTCTGACACAGACTGCAGACAGTCGGTTTACTGAGTGGGGACATGAAGTGCCTCTCTCTCATAGTCTGGCTTGCTTCGCTTCATAGTAAATCTTCCATATTCATCCACTTTCTATGGAATACCAAGGTCTCAATTTTCAATGTCTGAATAGTATTCCACAGTGTACATGTGGCACACTTTTTCAGCCTGTTCATCTGTTCATGGATATTTGGGTTGGTTCTATGCCTTAGCAATTGTGAATTATGTCAAGCCTCGTAAGCACTACCTCGTGGGAATGAGGGGTACACTATAAAAGATATTCAAAATATTTTATTTTTTTAAAGCATTTCCATTAAGTATGAGAAAGTCTGAAGGAAAAGAAAAAGATGCTGATAGTTTCTGATGGATGAACAGATGTGACTCCTGTTCTCCCACTAGGCGGGCAAATCCCCAACCTGTAAGTACTTTCTATATTCTACTCTCTATTTTATTATCTATCTATCTATCTCTAATCTGTGTATATTTATAATATATATATGACATGTAGGTGTGTCATATATATTATATATATTATATGTATATATTTATACATATAATATATATGTTATATGTATATATCTATTTATAATATATACATATAACATATATATTAGATTTTTATTTGCCCTAGAACACATGCACCCCTCAGAAAGAGATACAGAGGAAAAGTGAGAAAGCACCCTGTGGGGGATGACCGTGACACAATTCCTTATCCTCCATTCTCCTTTAGGGATTTTGAACATGCAAGCACATGAGCCTGATTTGATTTTCAAGCTCGTGGATCTGGGATTTGAACCACACAGTCTGGGAGTTTTAATGAGCCTCCTTATTAAGACAGCAGCTCAACATTGAATCAACCCAGTGCCAAGGAGACACAGAGACAGTGAATTAACCTCCTCTAATGCCTTAAGGTGCTTGGGGAACTTTTAAACCTTTCATATCTTGTCCCTCAATTTTCTCCGAAACGAATTTGATAAACTTTTTTCTGTTCCCTGAGTACCATCTGTATAATTCTCACATCAAGTGATGTGTATGTTTAGATTGTTTATTTTTAAACCTCTTTAAAGTTTCTGATTTTGGATTGCAATTTTGTCTAGTTTACCCCAACTTCTTTAAAATGTGCAGAATGTAAAGAAAAAGCTTTGTAACTACACGTATATATTTGATAAAAATCCTCATGCTATAATATCCTCCAAAGATTCTCGGAAAAAAAATATATAAAATTATAAAACAAACTTCAAGAAATCATGTGGAATGTTAAACAGTGTATTTTCTACAAATATATAAGACAGATGGCCATTAATTTAAAATTTACTTATTCTGCTATTCTTTTAAATTGGTCACAAAAGGAAGGCTCCATTGGAAGTAGAAATTGAAAATATTGGGACCAGCAGTTGGCATAATGGCTATGTCGCTGGACTCTCATGTAGTTGACTGCAGCTTAAGTCCTGGACCTGTTGGCGTAAAACTCACTCTAAGCGCATGTGCGTGCATGCCCAAGATCCCGAGAGGAGAATGGAGGAGAAGGGACTGCTGCATGCCCATCCTCCCTGGAGGGTGATTTCTTGCTTTCTGTCTCTCTGTATCTCTCTTATTCCTTTTTTTTAAAAAATAAAATAAAAGAAATTGAAATATTTATGCAGGGCACACTGATGGTTCAATGATTAATTGTTTTTCATACAAGTGAGAGTGAGGTCAGAGGGTCATTGAATGAAAATGGGTGAGCTTTCTCAAGTGCATTCCTAGGTTTCATTATGTTATGAACCACATATTGTATAGTAGTATTTAATTCAACATTTTATTCTCTCATTGTATTCAACAGTAACACTCAATGATCATTTATTAGCAAAGCATTTTGTTGGGATTAGAAAGAGTTAAAATCATATTATCTTTGCAGGAATGGCTAAACATACAGAAAGAATACAATTAATTACTTAAAAATTACATAGTAGTTCTACTGAAAAATAAAAATACTAAAATAACCCTCTGATTTAACATGGGCAACTGAACCTTTAAAAAATATTATTATGTGATGTAAATAAGTTATCATCAAACACATCTGTGAATTTTCCATTATAACGTGATCTTAACAAAACAGAAGATAACATTGAATATACTAAAATGCTTGCTCTTTGAGCATTTATGAGTATGAAATCCATTTTAATTAACTTATTATAATTCCTAACGATGTGCCAGCCTGTGGCCTGGTAGTTAACACTGCTGGATCCCACATGGTCCACAGTGTGGTTCAAGTTTCAGACCCAAAGTCTTGAGAAATACACCAGGTGTGGATGCCCAAAATCCCTTCAGGAGGGAAAGATGAAGAAGAGGGATTATGGCCAGACCCTTCCCTATCGGGGATGCTTTTTCATCTTACTGCGTTCTTTCTCTGTATCTCTTCAGAGCACATAATTGCCATCTGGTAAAAAAAAAAAATTCTAATGATGATTCAGAACACAGTTGTATATCAGGCTAACTCTCCTTATTACATGATATTTGAGTTTCAGTCTGAAATCCTAATTCAGTGTAGTTTTAGTGTTGTAAACACCTCAAGCATGAACAGCCGCAAAGTATTAAATATGGAATTTGCCAAATTAAATTATAACGTTCATTTATAAAATGGTAAACACATTCTCAATGTAAATCAATTTGAAATATCCAAAACGTTATGGAATATTTTTGACTCTGTTCTACTATCTCCATAGATAAAAATCATTCAGCATTTGTTATTTTACTCCTCAATGACTGTGGATAAACTTTATTGCTGCTTTAAGCTATCAGGCTGTTCCAAGACATCCATAATGCTTTTACTTATGCTTAAAACCAAACATACTCAAGCACTTCAGAGCCTGCAAATGTTTTGGGTTCATTTTTTACAAGTATTAAGTAGACAGAGAAATTAGCCAGAGTTTTTCACTAAAGCAGCTAGAGTCACTATATTTAGGAATTTTCTTTAGAAGTGAGTAAAATTTATATTATAGGAGTTCAGTACTCTTTGGTTTTTCTCAGAGGACAGAAATAGAAACAAAGCAAGCCATAGACATGAGGATTTTGTATACATATAACATATATATTAGATTTTTATTTGCCCTAGAACACATGCACCCCTCAGAAAGAGATACAGAGGAAAAGTGAGAAAGCACCCTGTGGGGGATGACCGTGACACAATTCCTTATCCTCCATTCTCCTTTAGGGATTTTGAACATGCAAGCACATGAGCCTGATTTGATTTTCAAGCTCGTGGATCTGGGATTTGAACCACACAGTCTGGGAGTTTTAATGAGCCTCCTTATTAAGACAGCAGCTCAACATTGAATCAACCCAGTGCCAAGGAGACACAGAGACAGTGAATTAACCTCCTCTAATGCCTTAAGGTGCTTGGGGAACTTTTAAACCTTTCATATCTTGTCCCTCAATTTTCTCCGAAACGAATTTGATAAACTTTTTTCTGTTCCCTGAGTACCATCTGTATAATTCTCACATCAAGTGATGTGTATGTTTAGATTGTTTATTTTTAAACCTCTTTAAAGCTTCTGATCTCGGATTGCAATTTTGTCTAGTTTACCCCAACTTCTTTAAAATGTGCAGAATGTAAAGAAAAAGCTTTGTAACTACACGTATATATTTGATAAAAATCCTCATGCTATAATATCCTCCAAAGATTCTCGGAAAAAAAATATATAAAATTATAAAACAAACTTCAAGAAATCATGTGGAATGTTAAACAGTGTATTTTCTACAAATATATAAGACAGATGGCCATTAATTTAAAATTTACTTATTCTGCTATTCTTTTAAATTGGTCACAAAAGGAAGGCTCCATTGGAAGTAGAAATTGAAAATATTGGGACCAGCAGTTGGCATAATGGCTATGTCGCTGGACTCTCATGTAGTTGACTGCAGCTTAAGTCCTGGACCTGTTGGCGTAAAACTCACTCTAAGCGCATGTGCGTGCATGCCCAAGATCCCGAGAGGAGAATGGAGGAGAAGGGACTGCTGCATGCCCATGGAGGGGGATTTCTTTCTTTTTTTTTCTCTGTAACTCTCTTATTCCTTTTTTTTAAAAAAATAAAATAAAAGAAATTGAAATATTTATGCAGGGCACACTGATGGTTCAATGATTAATTGTTTTTCATACAAGTGAGAGTGAGGTCAGAGGGTCATTGAATGAAAATGGGTGAGCTTTCTCAAGTGCATTCCTAGGTTTCATTATGTTATGAACCACATATTGTATAGTAGTATTTAATTCAACATTTTATTCTCTCATTGTATTCAACAGTAACACTCAATGATCATTTATTAGCAAAGCATTTTGTTGGGATTAGAAAGAGTTAAAATCATATTATCTTTGCAGGAATGGCTAAACATACAGAAAGAATACAATTAATTACTTAAAAATTACATAGTAGTTCTACTGAAAAATAAAAATACTAAAATAACCCTCTGATTTAACATGGGCAACTGAACCTTTAAAAAATATTATTATTTGATGTAAATAAGTTATCATCAAACACATCTGTGAATTTTCCATTATAACGTGATCTTAACAAAACAGAAGATAACATTGAATATACTAAAATGCTTGCTCTTTGAGCATTTATGAGTATGAAATCCATTTTAATTAACTTATTATAATTCCTAACGATGTGCCAGCCTGTGGCCTGGTAGTTAACACTGCTGGATCCCACATGGTCCACAGTGTGGTTCAAGTTTCAGACCCAAAGTCTTGAGAAATACACCAGGTGTGGATGCCCAAAATCCCTTCAGGAGGGAAAGATGAAGAAGAGGGATTATGGCCAGACCCTTCCCTATCGGGGATGCTTTTTCATCTTACTGCGTTCTTTCTCTGTATCTCTTCAGAGCACATAATTGCCATCTGGTAAAAAAAAAAAATTCTAATGATGATTCAGAACACAGTTGTATATCAGGCTAACTCTCCTTATTACATGATATTTGAGTTTCAGTCTGAAATCCTAATTCAGTGTAGTTTTAGTGTTGTAAACACCTCAAGCATGAACAGCCGCAAAGTATTAAATATGGAATTTGCCAAATTAAATTATAACGTTCATTTATAAAATGGTAAACACATTCTCAATGTAAATCAATTTGAAATATCCAAAACGTTATGGAATATTTTTGACTCTGTTCTACTATCTCCATAGATAAAAATCATTCAGCATTTGTTATTTTACTCCTCAATGACTGTGGATAAACTTTATTGCTGCTTTAAGCTATCAGGCTGTTCCAAGACATCCATAATGCTTTTACTTATGCTTAAAACCAAACATACTCAAGCACTTCAGAGCCTGCAAATGTTTTGGGTTCATTTTTTACAAGTATTAAGTAGACAGAGAAATTAGCCAGAGTTTTTCACTAAAGCAGCTAGAGTCACTATATTTAGGAATTTTCTTTAGAAGTGAGTAAAATTTATATTATAGGAGTTCAGTACTCTTTGGTTTTTCTCAGAGGACAGAAATAGAAACAAAGCAAGCCATAGACATGAGGATTTTCTGGGGAAGCAGGTGGCGTGGTGATTAAGGACCTGTGCTTCCACATGGCCGACTGCACTTGGAGTCCTAGTATGCCAGGTCCCAGAGGAAAGCAGGGGAAAAGGGACTGTGGTATGGCCATCTCCCCGGAGGTGATTTCTCACTTTCTCTACCTCCTTCTCTGGTGAGCACATGTGCCCTATGGCAAAAACCTTTAAAAAGAAAAAAAAAAATCCCAAAAGCAGTAATATAAGATTTTTTATTCTGTGGACTCTCTTTCTCTCGTGTGTGTGTACACACACACACTCATATACACACATAAATATATTATGTGTGTGTATGCATTTATAGAACAGGATTATATACATAAATGTATCTCTTTCTCTTTCTCATATATATGTATGTAGACATATACACACTTATATATAAATGTGTATATATATGTGTGTGTGTGTTTATATATCCTATTAAAGGAGTCAGATTATTCTATACAATTTGGACAAATTCAATTTCTTTTAATCTTGGAGGAAGTATTTTTTAAGCATTTGCCAAGTGCTCTACACCTCCATGAAGTTTTTCTCACAATAAAAAAAGATGACAATTTTTCTTCTCCAAAAGTTTATTACACCAAATTTTGATAAACTAATAATATTGGAAGACAGTTTTGTTTGTTTGTTTGTTTGTTTGTTTTGTTTTGTTTTGTTTTTCTTATTTGCTACTGTATTCTTTTTTTCCCAGCACAGGGCCTAACCCAAATGAAATAGATATCCCGAATATCTTTGGTAAAATGACAGGTTTTGGTGTTGTAGTTCTTTATATTTCTAAGTTAGTTTATATGTTCACTTGGTTGTATATACAATAGTAAAAATTATATACCAGCATCATAGCATATTATACACACCGAGACATGATCACCAAACTATTCACTTAGGTAAAGAAATGTTTCTCACTACTCTGTTCACATAGGAGTAAAATTAAAAAAATAAAAACTATATACATTTATATCCAAAAAAATTATCTATCGTATAAAGAAATCAAGTAAATTATTTCACTAAAAATACAACCTCAAGGGGGAAAAAGAACAGAATTAAACAGAACAATTATATCATTTAATTATTATTAATAAACATATGACATTCACTCAGTTGCCGAAGCTGTAAGATACTATGTGGCTTTTATTATTGTAGCTCGTTTAAGAAAAAGTGAAATATATATGTCTGTGAGGGGACTTCTGAAAGTGTGTGGAAAGAGGAATCAATGGAATCAGTACAAATTGATTTTGGCATAGAAATTTTTACAAATCCAAGATTAGTTTTTTCATAATTTATATTTTCTATGAGTTTTTTGTCTTTCAGAGAGAGATTTTGCTATAGGACATGTACCCTCACCAGAGAGAGAGAGAGAGAGACAGAGAATGAGAAATCACCTTCTTAGTAGGATGGCCAAACATCAATCCCTTCTCCTCTATTCTCCTCTGGGGATTTGGGGTATGCATGAACACTCACCCAACATGACTTTTAAGCCACTGGGTCTGGGACTTGAACTGTGGTCAACTACATGGGAGTCCAGCAACATAACCATTACACTATCTACTGGTTCCTTCTATGAGCTTTTAAAATATCCTTATATGTATAGTCTCAATAACACTGAACGGGATTCCAAATTTATCTCTCCATAAACAAAATTTTGAAAGTAAATATAATTTTAAAATATATAGATATATCTATAGGCTTGTCAAACAAGTCATGTTGCATTTTTGTGTGGAAAAATATAGAAAAATGTGTCATGAGTTTTCTAACATATTTATAGTCTATAAATAATTATTTTATAATGAAAAGAATTGCATAAGGTAAATACTACTGATTATGTGTGTGTGTGTGTGTGTGTGTGTGTGTGTGTGTGTGTATGTCTGTATATAAAATGAGTCATTGGGCCAATAGAGGGAAAATAAATCCCACAGACTGTCAGTGTGTCTGGAATGGTAAACAAATCCAGAGGTTTCTCGTTTTAGAGACCCAGAGCCAGAGACCTCATACTCTTGGCTAATAGCTTATACTAAATTTTTCACAAGCAGTGACTCTTTAATGTGCATTCAACTTCAGCAGTTCATTTAAATCCTTAATTCACTGCAATATTTTTCAAAATAGTAGACAATCTTTTTCATTTTCAATTGAGCTTGAATATTTATCTGCCAAATGAACTACTAATGTTCTTCAAACTTTGTCACATTATATCATATACCAGAATCTTGTACTTACAAGGTTTTAAACATTTAGCTCATCATTCGAAAAAAGCATGCACACACTAGTCTTCAATGCAAACATGATTCTCCGAGTGCAAAAATGGCAGAAAGATAGACAGCCGGCTTTGTGTGTGTGTGTGTGCAAATTTCATCTTCTGTTTCGATGAAACGCAATTGCACATCGTTTTACCAAATACATTTACTAATGATTGATTTGAAAGATAGTGCTGTATAAAGGTTAAAGACATCATTTTTGGAGTCAGAATATCTGAGAAAGGATCTTAGTCCCTCTGCCCTCCAGCTGTAAGAGCTTGGTCAACAGATTTCAGTGTTCTGAGTCTCAGCTCCTCAATGTGGAAAAACGAGAGGATAATGTCCACTATAGAGAGTTTCTGGAGTCCACATGTGTTCAAACTTGTAATCTTTTGTTTGTTTTTGTTTTTGCTACAGTACGTGTGAATTTGCTGGAGAAAGACAGAGGGAAAGCGAGAAATTACTCTCCCGTCAAGGGGAATGGCCACCCCACAACCCCTTCTCCTCCATTCTCCTCTTGGGATTTTGGGCACGCATGCACACATGCAGCATGATTTTCACGCAAACGCATCCAGGACTCAAACCATGGATGGTCGGCCATAAGGGAGTCCACCAGCTTAACCACCATGCCATCTGCTGGCCCCAAATTTGTAAAATTCTTCCAACGGTTATCTGGCATGTCATAAATATGGTACAGGTGTTGTTAGTAATACTCTTATTTTAAATAATGGTCATATTATCTCATTATATAATCAAATGTCATTCTGTATTCCAAGGTTTAAATTATGGTCAGTAAGTATTTTTTAAATAATATTTTATTCTGTAAGGTTGGGGCTATTCTGTCTAAGTTGTAAACTTTTTTTATAACCTCTTGACTCCATTCCGTTTGCTGTGCTTGCTTTGTCAGCCTTTTAAGCCAACCAAATTGCAAGCAGGGATGCAGCCATCCATTATGCTAGCTCTGTTATTTAGGATCAGTGGTTAATGGATTTCTGATGTAGATGGAAGTTTTTGTGTAACTGAGACATCACTTTGACAGATGAGGTCACAATAGCTTTAACTGATGTTCTTTCAAGCCTCAGGAGTGCTTGCTTACATGGGTATAGGAAACATTTCAGTAGCAATGCATGATACCCAGCAGCCTAGATTATTCTATACAGGCATATTATTTTCTAAAAAGAATTTTTGTTTAAAAGCTTTTAACAAGCTTAACAAATTGATAAAAGCAAAAATCTTGCTAATTAAATATAATCTTTTTAATGGATAGTTTGAAAGGGGTAGTTATCCTTAGTACAATGAAATGCTGTCTTTGATGTAATTTTCATTAATTTCAATTTAAAGGTATTAAATCTAATGTCTTTTTTCTTAACAAACCCCTGCTGTTTCATTTATATTGTCATAGTTCCTGAGTAAAGGGTATTAAAACAAGAGTTTTATTTAAAAAATCTTATTCTGTTTTTTTTCATTATATTAAATCCATTACTATTACCACTGTAATATATTAAATTACCATGTAATTCTGTTCAGAAAAGTAGGATATAAATTGCATTTGGATTGTTTTCTTTATTATAAAAAGACAAAAAAAAATTTAAGATAATTATCATTTGTCATCTTACCTTGAATAGCCAAAGTATCAATTTATGTCTCCCTGTCTCTTTCTGTCTCTCTAGTGAGTGCATGCACCCTATAGCAATAAAAGACTTCTCTGGAAAAATAAATAAATGAATGAACAGTACAATGCATTTTCAGGTACATGAGCCACAACAAACAAATAAAATTATATTTAATTTGTAGAGAGTGATTTAATTAGAAAATATCACAATACTCTCCATAGAGTTCACACAAATTAAAATACTTATAAATTAAGTAGAATTATTAAGGGTTCTGAGATTTTTGAGGATTCTGAGGATTTTAAGAATTATCGAGGATTTTATATTTCTGTAAGTATATTTTATGCTGTCAATAACAGGAAATAAAGTTACCCAATGTTTTCAAATATTGTCTCTTACTCAAGCTCAATTGAAATATTTGTTGGAAATAGAGATTTCTGTGGAGATTTTGATTCTATATGTTTCTTCAGGAATCTGATTTTAATAAATTCCATAGGCAATAGTATGACTACCTAAATTTGAAAATCATATTTGAAAAATTTATTAAGAGGATTTGATCTCTTTTAATTAAGTAGATAATGTAAGCAGTTCAGTAGATAATACCAGAGTTTAAAAAAGTGAATGAAAAAGTAATTTATGTTAAATATGGGAGACATTACCCTATGCATTAAACAGAATTTTAAATTAAAAAATAATTAAAAGGTAATGCAATAAATTGTAACATACATATATACATACATATATATGTATGATATTAATACATATATAAAATATATATATTATATATTTTTTTTCCACAAGACACGTGCACTCAAGGGGGGGTGCTGTACAGAGTTGAGATAGCATGCCACCAGAGAGGAATGGTCATGCCACAATTGTTTCTCCTCAGTTTCTCCTTCTTTTCATATTCCTGGACATGCACACACCCATGTGCCCTGCATGTTTTTCAAGCTGCTGACCCAGGACTCAAATTGCACAGTCAGCCATGTGGGATTTAGTCACCCCAACCTCCACGCTGCCAGCTGCTCCACTCATGATATTTTTACATTAATATTGGCAGCATTCTGAGGAGAAAACATTTTTCTATAGATAACTGAATTTATGACTGCAAAACAAAGAAATATTATTTCAATTCAAGATTGAAGCATTTGTTTTGTTTTGTTTTTTGGAAAGGTTTTTGCTACAGGGTGCATGTGCTCGCCAGAGAGACAGAGAGAGAGAGACAGAAAGCAAGAAATCACCCCTCAAGGGGGATGGCCATGCCGCAACCCCTTCTCCTCCATTCTCCTCTCAGAATCTTGGGCACACACGCACACACGCCCAGCGTGAGTTTAAGCCACCAGGTCCAGTACTTGAAGCGCAGTTGACTACATGGGAGTCCAGCAACATAGTCATTACGCTAATTGCTGGTCCCAAAGTTTGTTTTTTAATCAGAATAACCAAATACCCAAGAGGAAGGACAGGGACAGATCATATGAAGGGAATTTCAACAATAATGGGAAGAACAGGAAGGTGCAAGCTATCTTTGGAAGACCTCAGATAAATCTCAACTGAAGCAGTTTCTTTTAATCAGAATAATAGATGAAGAAAGAGCATTAAGATCAATTCATCAACTGGATAGGCACTGATCGTTTATTATGTATGGAGTATAAAGAATAAAAAGAGAAAAGAAAGGAAAGAAAGAGACGTATCCTTGAGTAGTTTACAATTTTATATAGAGATCATCAAACTGCAGTGTTTGTGTTACAAAAAAGAAAAACAGAGGATACGATGGGAGAACTAATGAATTTCCTTCGTTAAGTGAGGGGAGGAGACCAGTTGGGGCAGGGGTTAAAGAAGGCTATCACATGGAGCAACATATAAATTGGAAGCTGAGGTGAAGTGATGATCAAAATAGTGTGTGTGTGTGTGTGTGTGTGTGTGTGTGTACATGTATACAAATGTGTAAGTTCTAGAGTGGGTGTGAAATTGTGACATTCTCAGATCTGAATTTCAAGAGCTGTCAGTCTGATTCAAACATGAAATAATAAATGAAAGAATCAGGTCTGGAAAGCAAAGACTAAGAAACAAATTAAAACAGTAAGAAGAGTATTTAAGTAATTCGATAAACTGTTTTTTTATAAGTTGGAAGTACAACTGCTTCCAAGTCGTTTCTCTAGATCCCTGAAATGTAGACTGGATAGTTGCTACCTTGGTATCTGGTAAAGGAAAAAATGATGATACTGAAGCATAAATAAATGAATGAATTAGACAAGTAGTGAGAGGAACGAGTTTCACAGATGGGATATTCAGTGTCCAGAAGAGGAGAAACAATCACAGAGCACTTTTCAAGGAAGGCGACTGATAAGATGGGAACTGTGAGAGATGAACCAGGGAAATATACAGGATGTATATACAAATGTCCTGCCAGCAGCGGGGGAAAGAGACTGAGGTAGAGGCACTCGTGGTGTTTAAGAAACAACAAAAGTCAGTATGATGTAACCATAATATTAGTAAAGAGGAAAAGAAAGGAAGTTTAGAAAGTCAGGCATGACTGTGACTATAAGTAAGAATGAACATAAATAAATGTAACAGTTGCACAAAAAGAAAACTACATCAATCAAATAGCAATTAATTGGATAATATGAACTAGAAGCATTTATATAACAATAACACATATACATATATATACACACATACATATATGTATATGTATGTATGTGTGTGTGTGTGTGTATATATATATATATGGGTTTTTTTTTTTTTTTTTTTTTGGCTGGTAGTTTTATTCCCTGAGCCAGAGAGCTCTGTGTGTATGGATGGGGATGGATGGGACAGGGGTGAAGTAGAAGACTGTATTTGAAATAAGAGAGTGATAAAATGCATTAGATAGGCTTATATTTTTCTAAAAATAAGAAAAAATAAAAAATAATTAAAAAATAATTTTTTAAATGAGAGAGAGAGGAGATATAAACAGAGCAAGAGAGAGAGGCAGGAATTGCCAACAAGGTGTTCACACCACAATCCACCTCCAGTCTCAGCCTGAATCATAGGCATTCATGCTTGCACTCAGAATGTTTAGTGAGGTCTCAGAAAATGGACCAAGACCTTTCCCATGTGGGTACAGTTGTATTACCACTGCATCAACTCCTGACATCTAAACAATTTTTAAATGATTAAACATTATAAAGTATATTTTATATTTACTCAGTTATTTACTATTCCCGATACTCTATTCTTTGGTATAATTTTCCTCTGTTAGAATACTTCCATTAACATTTCCTGTAATCTAGATCAATGCATTATAAATATTATGGAGTAAACTATGTTTCCCCAAGCTGCATATGTTGAAGCCTTAACTTCTGGTATGAAGATATATGGATATGAAGTCTTTTGTATGTCGTTAGGTTTAGATGAGGTTAGGAGTGTGGGGTCATCATTATGGAATTAGGGACCACATAAGTAGAAACAAAAGAGCTTGCTCCCTCTGTGCCATGTGAGGACCCAGTGACAAGGTAGCTGTTAGCAAGCCAGGAAGAGAGTCCTTATCAGAAAGTAAACTGGATAGCACATCTCACCCCAATTACTACAGAATGGCTATTATCAAGAAGACAAAAAAATAATAATAATGAATGCTGATATGGAGGTGGAGAAAGGTTAACTCATACACTTGGTTGAAGGGAATGTAAATTAGTATAGCCAATATAGAAAGCAGTATGAAATCTCCTCAAATATTTATAAAATGTAAGTATTATATAATACAATAATCCCACTACTTGGTATGTATCTAAAGAAAATGAAATCAGTGTCTAGGTAAGATATAAGTATATTTTTCATAATATAAAAATGCATATTTTTCATAATAACCAAGATTAGAAATTAACCTAAGCACCTACTGACAGATGAATGAAATTTAAAAATATGGTATGTGTATACAATAGAATACTATTCAACCATGAAAAATAAAATGTTGTCATTTGAGGCAATATAGAGGAACCTATATGCTATGTTAAGTGAAATTACTCCGGCACAGAACAGATGAAGACTGCATGATCTTACTCAAAACTGGAATCTAAAGAATTGACCTCATAGAAATAGAGGGAAAAGCTATAATACCATCTCCCACAGCTCTCCTTTCTTACAGGACTTTGGGCATGCACGTACACATGTCTGCCATATTTTTCAAGTCATGTGGTCCACTCAGTTGACCATGTGGGATCCAGCTACCTTAACCACTGAGCCACTGGTTTGCCTAAGGTATTTTATTAATTAATAAACATTCTTTTAGAGTAATAAAATTTTATTGGACAGACTCAAATGCAGATTAATTAGCTTAGGAACTTTTTAATCAGTCTTCTCTCCACATACTCTTTGAGAGCAAAAATCCAATTTATAGAGAACAAACCAAAATATTTCCCTATCAAAAATCAACTTGATCTAAAAACTGAGGAATATTTCTTTAAAGCTCAAATGTTACAAAAATATATTAGTTTTAAAGATTAAAAAGACAATAGTAAAGCAACTAACGTAAACATCAAAAAGTTGTTGAAGTAAATTGTGAACTCAGATAGAAATCTAATTATAAGTTAGCAAAGTCTGGAGGAAGTAATGCATACTTGCAAAGTTCCTCTATGAATTACCAGGAACAGCGACAATTTATTCCCACTGCTACTCTTTCCAGTGCTTATTTAGTGCTTTTGCAAGTTATGATTACATAAGATAATGAAGCAACAAGCAAAAAATATAAAAGGGTGTCTTCAATTTTATTTTCCTTCTTTTAAAAGTTACTCTATATCAGAAATTAATTAGAAAGAATTCTCTACAAAATAAACTTAGATGTTTTCACTTTTAGGAAAAGAAAATTTTAGGGAAAATTTCAAACATTTCTTGTGCTATATCATTGAATAATATACCCCAAGTAGTGGATTTTATGCACATTTGCCCATGACACAAAAACCGTTTTATATGACAATAATATGCCATGTATAGTTATGCTGCAGATATAACCTTAGAAAGATGTAAGCAACACTATTTATATTTTATTTGCCTAACACATCTTATTTTCCCTTCAATTCAATTATAGCTATTCCATTTCATATTTTTTAAAAATGGAAGTTGAAGCTGACTAAATTGCCTTAGTAATCAGCTAACAGGTTATGACCTCCATTATAAACATCGTTAGTCTGTGCCATCCCTCTAAACTGAATATGCCAGTGCAAAACAACTTTAATCTGCCATCTTGGTGAGTAGATGTGGTACTTGCTAAATTCATGTATTATTTACTAAATTCCAAATATATTTCTAAGCACTCTTCATACAAAACTTCTCACAACACCTTATGAAAGACATATTTTATAGAAGTAGGTTTCAGGCTGTGTTTTTAAACAGTACATTCCCAGATTCGGGGCCATTGTCTTATTCGCTTTCTGTCAACACTTCCTACTGACTTTTTTTTTTATATAGTTTTACACAGATTTAATTATCGTTGATACAGGATAGCATACAATCCAAAAGGAAAGAGAAACAGATATTTGTTTATCAGTATGCCTGGATTATAGCTTGAATATCAAACATGGACTGAAAAGTAACAATTGTTTAGAGTGATTGTGTTTTATTCAGAACACAGGTATGCACAAAAATTATAGTTTTCTAAAATCATACCTTGCTTAAATGGTCTAAAGAAGGCATAAAAGATTGATTGCATGGGCATTTACCTGGCAACCAGATGTTATGTGCCTGTAATTGGAAATGCTTTAAAGTATGGTTTCATTGAATTATGTGAGCAATCTTGAAATCAGACAAATGTAACTTCTAAGAAAGACTAAAGGAAAGTTGTGATTCTAGAATCAATATTGCAATAATTTTATTGATTCATACAACAAAATATCATTTTCCCAAATAGCACAGGAAAGTGGGTTTTGTAGGGTTTTTTTTAATAAATTTTAAAATATATAAACACTTTTTAAGTATATTGTTTTCATTTATAATGTTCTGTAGAGATTCTACGGCTGTCATTGAAAGAAGCATTCCTCTATTCTACAGTCAAATCTGAGGCTTTCTGCAGACTACCAGTCTTATTTTATTACTTCTTCAAGAAATATTTACTAATATCAGCTTCCAAAAGTACCTGGGATGCGCTCTCAAGAATCTTTTTTCGATTGCACTATTCTAGACAAGAGTGTATTATAAAGAGAAGCTTTGCAAGGTTTATCAGAAAATAGCTTTCAGAAGGTTCTGGACATCTCATATTCAAAACATTTGAGTTCCATCTCTGAATACAACTGAATCTATGTCTCTTCCTGAACCAAGTCTCTTACACAGTTCCTGGTCAAATAGTCTGTAGTTTCATAGCAAAACATTCTCCAGCAAAGTAACTAAAATTATGTTTGTATTCTACTATAAAGGTACAGATATTGTCTCACTTGATGTCAAAATAGTACTAAGACAGGGCTATTATCAATATTTTACAAGAGCAATGTGAAGTATTCCTTGATCTACCCTCCAATTTGTTCTATTTAACTCTTTATGAACTGTAGAAACATCGGAGGCCATTTTTTTAAAGCACTACAGTCTACAAACTCAACAGATGAGAGAAACTAATCTAAATTTAAATCTGTTGTGCAAATAATCAGATATATGTTCCAGAATGAATGTTCTAATTGGTTAAGATAGAAGCACGAGTATCCTCACAGATTTGCAAATAATCTAGAGGGTTTTTCCATGTAACACTTCAATAACATTTTATTAAAACCCATAATCTTCACTGTTGATGCTTTACAGTGCAGAAAGGAAACATGGTTTGTCACCTCCTATACGTTTTACATTTTAGTGTTTATAACTAAGAAGAATGAGTGCTACACAATGGATATATTGCTTATCAGTAAGATGCAGCCTATTTATATCCATTTATTTACTAAGATAAGATGGTATTTGCTAAGAAAACAATGTAAGAGTATAGAGTGAAAACATCAAACTTTGTGATAGTTCTACTCTCACAGTTTGTACATAGTAGAAAAATAATATATTCTGTATTAAAAAATGTTGCCTGAATATATTCTGCTTTTAAAGAATTATTCAACTTTTTTACTATCATTACTATTTTCCAGTTTGACCAGAGGGAGACAGAGACTGAGAAAAACAGAGGGAAAGTGAGAAAGCAATCCACCAGCCCTGAGACTTGAATGGTGGTTCAACTTGTGGGAATCCAGTGCCCCTAACAACCATGACTCCTGCTGTATACTCTTAAACTCAACTGGCAAGAAAACGTTAAGGAGATGAAGAGCTGTATATATGTTGTTAAACCCCTCTCCCAACTCTTTTTTTTTTTTTTTTTGAGAGGTTTTTGCTATAGGGCACGTGCTCTTGCCAGACAGAGAGAGACAGAGAGACAGAAAACAAATCACACACCCCCCCCTCCCGGGGGATGGCCATGCCACAATCCCTTCTCTTTTGTTCTCCTCTCAGGATCTTGGGCACACATGCACACGTGCTCAGCGTGAGTTTAAGTGACTGGGTCCAGGACATGAACCGTGGTCGATTACATGGGAGTCTGGAGACATAGCCATTACGCTAACTGCTGGTCCCCCAACTCTTCTAAAAAAGCCTATGTCTAAATATAGCTCTAGCTATGCATTTTTTTTTCTTCTGTCAATAAATTTCCACTTATTTCTCAGGTTCTTACTACTTGAGCCACATTTGAAATAAATTAAATGATACTGAACTATAAAAAATGTATTATATATTATAAAACAATACATTTGTTTTTAGGAAGTTTAGATGTAGAATCTTGTTATTGATATTATCTTAATTATTGAATTCATTTCAATGTGGTTGACAGACTAAAATTGAGATAAGCAAAGCTATAAGGGATCTAAAAACACTGTATCAATAAAAGTTTAGCAGATCTAAACAAAGGAAGGTCACAGAGGGAGTGTTTTCTCAGACTAGCACACCTGATAACAAGAACTGCTGCAATAGCTCTGCCAGAATCACAGTGTTGCACAACCACCATGCAGCCTGACCCAGACTACTTCTGAGAGGAATTCCTCCCCAAACTGCTATTCAACTATTAAGAACTAACGTCAATGATGCTGCCAGTTACAAACATTGATGTCAGCCTACACTTGTTATTGATCCTGGTAGTCAACAATAATGCTCTCTAAACAACTGGTCTAATGCCCTGTTTCTCCCCTACCAACTGTGGTTGTGCCTTTAAAACTTGCTTAAGTATTATGATGCATTCTAATGCACATATATTCATGGCAAATTGAATTCTTTCATCTGGGTTGTGAGCCAAGTATAGTCCTCATACTTACGTCCAAATGTGCTCCTTTTGTTTTATATATATTGACTTGGTTTACCTATTTAGGTTGATATTTCTAGTAACTCATATTGGACTTAAGAGTGACCTTTAGATTTCCCAGCATTCCTTTGGACTGGCCATTTGCTATCAACACAAACCTGTTTAGATCCTCCCAAGTCTTAAGAATTATGGGGTATTAAGGATGAATCCTCCTGAATGTCAGTTGCCAGATCTCTCTCTGTCATTGAGACCAAGATAATACTTTGGCTGGGAACCAGCAGTTAGCATAATGGCTATGTCGCTGGACTCCCACGTAGTTGACCGTGGTTCGCGTCCCGGACCCGGTGGCTTAAAACTCACGCCCGGCGCATGTGCGTGCGTGCCAAAGATCCCGAGAGAAGAATGGAGGAGAAAGGATTGTGGCGTGACCATCCCCTCTGGGGGGTGATTTCTCGCTTTCTGTCTCTATGTCTCTCTCTGTCTGTCTGGCGAGCGCATGCGCCTTAGAGCGAAAACCTCTCCAAAAAAAAAAAAAAGATAATACTTTGGGATATTTTTGTAAATCCTCCCTTTTTGTAGGAACAAAGAGGAATCTGCCTCATAGTAAGCATTAGTTTTGCCTCAGTCATGAGCTATGGTTTTGATAGGAACTTAGCCATGTGAAAGTTTAGGTTTAAGGTGAATATTTTTTGTTTGTCAGCTTTTGCTTTCAATATTTTATATTTTTATTTTTGGTTTATATCCTTCATAAAATGATATTTTTCAGTTTGAAGATTTTAGATTTAACAGCAACAGTCTATTTAAGTATATATGTCAGTCATGCCACAGATATTTTCAATGCCTTCTGTTCAACAAATGCTCTTCCTTGTTGACAAATCATTTTGCAATAGGATGATTAACGTACATCTGTATACAAACTAGAAAACCGACTTATGTAAGCATTTTGAATTAGTGGACTACCCCTAAGGAACAGTATTCCTGTTATTGTTGTCTTGGGGACTCTGAGGCTATGGGTGATGCTAGTGAACTTTGGCAATCTCAGTCATCAGTGTGGCTACCATCAGTTTATACCTCTCTTCTGGTATGCTCTCCAGTACTAGGTACCAGTTATTACTCTGCAAAAGTTTGTCTATATCTTTTCAGTGCTGATAAGATTCTTGGATTAGATTCTTGGCTCTATTCCCTTGACAACCAAAGGACATTAGTTTTTTTTGTTTGTTTGTTTGTTTGTTTTGTTTTTTGGGTTTTTTTTTTAGAGGTTTTTGCTATAGGGTGTGTGCGCTGCCAGAAAGACAGAGACGGAGAGACAGAAAATGAGAAATAAACCCTCCAGGAGAATGGCCATGCCGCAATCCCTTCTCCTCCATTCTTCTCTTGGGATCTTGGGCACATGGGCACATATGCACAAGCTCTGGGTGTGAGTTTAAGCCACCAGGTCCAGGACTCAAACTGCGGAGTTCAAAGACACAGCCATTATGCTAACTGCTGGTCCCAAGGACTTTAGTTTTTTGAACTGAAAGTCCCAGCATCTTCTAAAAACTTTCATACATTCAATGAAATTAATTGTATGTTATAAGTTTGATCTCTTTCAAAAATGTCCTGAAAGTAACTTTAGTTGTGATGTATTGGTCTTTGGTGTATTCTTTAAATTTTCTCAGTTTTTTTTCCCTGTCATTGAAAGAAAACCTACAACAATGAATATCTTTCTTGATTTCTTTACTTCCTACATGGATTTTGATGTAATTGCAGAAATTTCATTTAGAAATCGCTTAAAGTCTTCCTTCTTCTTTTATTTATTTTTTTTCTTTTTTTGGAGAGGTTTTTGCTATAGGGCGTGTGTGCTCGCCAGAAAGACAGAGAGAGACAGAGAGACAGAAAGCAAGAAATCACCTCCCAGGGGGCATGGTCACTTGTTTGTTTGTTTGTTTGTTTTGTTTTTTGGGTTTTTTTTTTAGAGGTTTTTGCTATAGGGTGTGTGCGCTGCCAGAAAGACAGAGACGGAGAGACAGAAAATGAGAAATAAACCCTCCAGGAGAATGGCCATGCCGCAATCCCTTCTCCTCCATTCTTCTCTTGGGATCTTGGGCACATGGGCACATATGCACAAGCTCTGGGTGTGAGTTTAAGCCACCAGGTCCAGGACTCAAACTGCGGAGTTCAAAGACACAGCCATTATGCTAACTGCTGGTCCCAAGGACTTTAGTTTTTTGAACTGAAAGTCCCAGCATCTTCTAAAAACTTTCATACATTCAATGAAATTAATTGTATGTTATAAGTTTGATCTCTTTCAAAAATGTCCTGAAAGTAACTTTAGTTGTGATGTATTGGTCTTTGGTGTATTCTTTAAATTTTCTCAGTTTTTTTTCCCTGTCATTGAAAGAAAACCTACAACAATGAATATCTTTCTTGATTTCTTTACTTCCTACATGGATTTTGATGTAATTGCAGAAATTTCATTTAGAAATCGCTTAAAGTCTTCCTTCTTCTTTTATTTATTTTTTTTCTTTTTTTGGAGAGGTTTTTGCTATAGGGCGTGTGTGCTCGCCAGAAAGACAGAGAGAGACAGAGAGACAGAAAGCAAGAAATCACCTCCCAGGGGGCATGGTCACACTGCAATTCCTTCTCCTCCATTTTCATCTTGGGATCTTGGGCATGCACGCACATGTGCCTGGCGGGAGTTTAAGCCACTGGGTCCAGGACTTGAACCGCAGTTGACTACATGGGAGTCCAGTGACATAGCCATTAGGCCAACTGCTGGTCCCAAAGTCTTCCCTCTTCTAATAGGAAAGTGCTTTGATGAGTAAGTTTCTTTCTCTTATTTTTCCAACACAGTGACATATTATACAGTGTGATTTTTGGATTATCTTCTATTAATCCATAACCTATCCAAAAACCAAACCTCAACAACCCTGAGAGGTAATCTTAAAGAAATAGATATGAGAAAAATAGACATCATTGTATTGTATTTGATTTTATAGGAAGATTTTTCATTCTTTCATCATTGAGTATTGTATTTACTGATGGTATGCCGTAAATGACTTCAATTATGGTGGGGTGATTTCTATTTCTATACTTTTGAACATTTTTATCATGAAAGAATGTTTAATATTGTAAAATGTGTTAATCCAGCATTCGATAAAGATAATAGGTTTATTCTCTATTAATTTAATGTATTATATTGGTTGGTTTTCACATGTTGAACTGTCCCTTTTGATCACTAAACTCCACTTGCTCATGGTATAATCTTGTGATATGCTGCTGAATTTGATTTGCTCGTATTTTTGTATTCATATTTATGAAGAATATTGGTCTGTAGTTGTCTTTTAGCGTCTTTATTTGGCTAATGTATTAGGGTGATGCTGGCCCCATACAGTGAGTTAATGTGTTACGTTATATTAAATATTTTAGAAAAGTTATAGAAAGATTGGCATTCATTTCTATTTCTTTTTAGGGAGAGCTCAGCAGTGAATCCAGCAGGTCCTAGGATTTTCTTTATCAGGAAACTTTTGCTTACTGATTCAAACTCCTAACCAGTTATATGTCTATTCAGATTTTTTTTTTTTGGCCTTGGTAACATTTATGTTTCTAGGATATTGCCATTTCAACTAAATTATCCAATTTATTGATGTTCTGACTATCAACTTAAAAAGGTAAAGTGAGGCAAAATATTTAAAAGCAAAGGAGTTTATTTAGATTTAAGTATGAGAATGGCACCTGTCATTCTGCTTAGAACAATATATTGATGCAAATATGTACATCAAGGTCTTACAATTCTTGAGTATATTTTAAATGAAAAAAAAAAAAAAGAGGAAAGAAATTATGTAAGTTATTTTGGGACAATTTTCTTTGGTTGTAAAGATCAATAAGAAGAGTAAATCAATACCACATTTTGTAGTTGGTATCATCATTGGAATTAGAGATTAGTTAGATAGGTAGTTCCAGCTAAGCTTCTGGGGTGCTCCTTTACTGGAGGTTGTATTAAACAAAATTACATTGAGGATTTTATTATGTAGACACAACATACAAAATACTACAGTATATATATATACAAGTAAATATAAACCACTCTATTCCAAATTTAAAAAATAGTAATTGAAAAGACATTTCTTCAAATAAAATACACAAATGACCAGTAAAGACATGAAAAAATTATCCAAATCATTAAGCATTTGGGAAGTTAATATCAAACTTGCAATAAGATAGCACATCAGGGCCATTAAGATTGTTACTGTCAAAAAAGAAGAGAATAACAAGTGTCAGCCAGGGTGTGGAAAAATGGAACCCTTCTGCGCTGTTGGTGGAAAGGCAAAATGATATAACCATTGTAAAAAAAAAAGTATGGCAGTTTCTTTAAAATATAAGAAATAACATTGCTATGAATGCCAACAATTCCACTTCTGGGTATATACCCAAAAATATTGAAAGCAGCATCTTGAGAGATGGTTGTTTGTACGTTAGTATTTGTAGCAACCTTACCCACAATAGCTGAATCTTGGAAGTAAACAAAATGTACTTCCATGAATGAATGGATAGAAAAATGTGGCAGATATGAATAAAAATAAAATATAATATTATTCATTCTTTAAAAATAAGGAGCTTAAAAGACAAATTAGTCTTGAAAATATTATGCTAAGTGAAATAAGCCATGCACAAAAAACAAATACTGTATGTTTCCACTTATGAGAGGAACTTAGATTAGTCAATATCATAGAGACAGAAAAAAATGTCTGCTAAAAGCTAGAGAGAGGGATTGAATGGGCAGTTATTTAATGGCTATAGATTTTCAGTTTTAAAAGATGAAAAGAATTCACTAGATGAATTATGGTGATAGCTGTACAACACTGCGAATGCATTTAATAACACTGAACTGTGCACATAAAAATGGATTTCATGATCTTTATGTTATGTATATTTTTTACAATAAAAAACAAACTAAAAAATAATATTATCAAAGGCACTTAGATGCTCCCCCACTTTCCTTACATGCAAAATGTAAAAGTGTAATTTACGTTGAAAGAAGAATGCAGGGACCTGCAGATGGCATAATGGTCACATCACTGGACTCCCACATGGCTGACTGTGGTTCAAGTCCCACACTTGGTGGCTTCAAAGTAATGCCAGGTGTGTGTGTGTGTGTACATGCTCAAAATCCCAAGAGGAGAATGGAGAAGAGATTGTGACGTGGCCATCTCTGGTGAGCACACGTGCCCTATAGCAAGAAAAAAAAAAAAAAAGAAGAAGAACAAAAGAAAAGAATGCAGTATGAGAATACATTATACCACTTGACTGAAATATAAGACTCATTCTTCTTGTCCATTCTCTTTTAAAGATACACACAGTACAAGGTGTCAGCAATAATTATTGAAATAAATGAAAGATATTTGGGCCACTAAATTATTAGATCACTAAAAGATATCATGACTGTACTGTGGTTAAAGGCCAATTACAGCCCTGGGGTGTTTTTTCTGCATTTATGTCACACTGTAACTGGCAATCAGGAAGGTCGCCCTTGATGAGCACTGGTGCAGAGAGAGATTAGCAATGACATTTCAAATGGGGTTCATTCAGCCAGCTGTGATTTTTATCTCACTATTTTTATACATTTGCACAAGCAAGCTAGGATAATGAGTAGACTTTTTAATATTACAACAGTAAGTCCTAATAGAGCTAATTTCATTGTGTCCATTTTATTGTAAATAAGAGCAAGCAGTCTATTTCAGATTTGATGGATGAAGTCAAAACTAGTTCTGTAAATACTAAAATAAAATTTTATTTATGATGAAAACTTAAAAATCTTTAATAAGGAGTAAAAATTAGAAAGTTTAATAATAGCTATAGCATAGTAGACTTCCAATACACATTACTTTAATTAAAATATTATGTAATGGATGATCAATATGACATATTTTGTATACCATGTACATAATATATCATCAAGCATTTTTATAAAAACATAGATTATTGTGTGTGATGTGAAGTATAAATATACATATATAAACACACAAGGAGAGTTCACACAAGGCGATTAATTTTGTGACTGATATGGGTGAATTATTTTCAATAATTCAAGGATCCAATAGTGTACTTGCTAAAATTGCTTTAAAATATTTCATTTGAAAATTGTTTTTCTCACCTTGCTGAGTATTTAACAACATTAAGTACAAGAATTATTCACATGGAAAATTGATAATTATATTTTAATCATATATAAATTAAGATTTTAAAAAAATTTCTTAAGGGCATGTGCATTCACTACAAAGAGAGAGAGAAAGAGAAAGATTGAGAAACCACCCTCTGTGGAGGGATGGCCATGCCACAATACCTTCTTTATTCTCCTCTTAGCATTTTGCGCATGGACACACATATTACATTCCTGACATGTTTTTCAAGCTGCCAGAACCAGGGCTTAAACTGCATAATTGGCCACATGGGATCATGCATGTATATAATAATATTTTGAAACCCATCAATATCTGAAATCTGAAACACTTCTAGCCCCAAGCATGTTAAATAAGATAAGCACATTCTGTGTTCCATTAGTCACTTAATTCTTAGCCATTACTCTTTATTTTGTTGACGATTTTTTATTTACATTTAATGGTTGTACATCTTTGTAGCATACAGTATTGTTCTGAAAAACTTGCATGTGGTGTGATATGATTAATTCAAATATATTAGCATATTCACCATCTTTAGCAAAGAACTTTATATTATATTTTTACCTTCATTTTTTTACCTTCAATTTTCATACTACTAACATTTTTAGAAAAATATATAAGATCTGCAATGCCTTTCTTTTTCCTGTGTTGTGATACATTGTTCTATAATCTATGTTTGTTGTTTATAAGTATTCATCTTTCTGTTAATAATTTTTTCCCGAGACCTTCCCTGCCTTCGAACCCTCATCTCATGCCTGCTCTAGTAGTTGCCCTGTCTACTTCTGTATTTTCTAATCTTTTCATTTCTGCCATAGAGTATAGACATTCAGTGTAAATGGGGATATACAGTGATTGTCTTTCATAGTCTTGTTTCTTTCATTTAGCATTAAATCTTCTAGTATGCATGAAATTTATTGTGTAGTCTAAGTATTCTAAAGTAAATTCTAAAATATGAACTTGGGTAATTTTTTTCTACTATTTAAAATAATTCCATCTTTAATCTCTAAAAAAAGCCCTACAAACATCAGCATTATAATACCTTGGACAGAAGACAGGCAACTTTACAAAATGCTAATGCTTGCGATATGACCTGGATTGCAGGACTTTAAAATCTCCATAAGCAACTCTAATATGGCACCAAGGATGGGGTTAAAAATTTCTACAACAACATAAAAAGCAGTTTGTGAATTCAGAGTAAAAAGCTACTAATTGTTCACTTTAGAATCACTCTCAGTCAAGTAGTTAGCAGGAAGGTTAAGGTGGCTGGATCCCGCATGGCATACTGCATAGTCTGAATCCTGCATCAGCAGCTTGAAAAACAAACTGGATGTGTGTGTGTGCGTGCCCAAAATCCTAGAAGAGGGTGGAGCAGACAGGATTGTGACATGGCCATCCTCCTGGGTGGGAGGTGATTTCTAACTTTTACCCTCTGTCTCTCTCTGGTGAATGCACAAGTAACACAAACAAACAAACAAAAAATGAATATACAAACAAAATCACTCTCTATTTTTGCATTCAAAGAGAAACTATGGGTTTAATGCAAATATTTTAATACTAATATTCCAAATTAGTGTCCATTTTTCTCTGTTTAACCAAATAAATGTATTATAAGTGAACTTAGGCCTTATTTGGAAGAGTGGAGTAATCAGTGAAAAATAAGGTTAGTTTATAAATGACTTCTTGAACTACACTAAAGAGGTTTCCTGATAGAGAAATAAGGTTTGTCTGGACAAACAGATTGAGAATCAGGATGTTAAAGAAGACAGGCTAACATATTTAAGAACTCATATCCACAGACTGTCAAATTGTCAGATCTTCTGTTATTAAAGCTCACAACTAAATGTTCCCAAGACTCCAAAAAGGTCATGGTTCTGTGCACAGGTGTGTCACCACGTGACGAATGCCAGTGTTGTCATGTGTTCCCCTCCAGAAGAGGAACAAATGCATAAAAAATATTGTCGACCTTCTCCAACATTTACCATCACTTTTTGTTGTGCACATTGAAAATCTGATTATTTTGAAACATATATAGAATTGTCACCAATGTTCTTTGTATAATATTTTGAAAAAGCATATTGTACCTCGTAAAGATGCACAACTAATACATGTCAATAAAAATTATAATAAATATCTTTAAGATAATAGAACCCTTTCTTCCTATATTAAGCAGAGTCTATCATTAGTTTAGTGTATGTAAACATTTATATAGAGATATGTGTTTAATTTTGTGATATTGGCTCCTGTTACCAAAGGCCCACTAAACTTTAAACAATATATATATATATAAATTTAATGACTGTATTATCATCTAAGTCACAATGCAAACTATTTTTTAAATGAGTATTTCAATATAATGTTATAAGATGATTTTTTTCTAATACACTATAACAAATTGCACAAAGATTTAGAGCCATAGGCCCCAATTCCTACATAACTCCTTCACTCATTTATTTCCTAGAAAAAAGACTGTCATTTCAATCTGTGATTTATGTATGAGCAAAATTCACACAGACCTGGGGGGGGAAAAAAAAAAACAACTCACTACTGATGTTTTCTACTCTTTTTTCTTAATTTTTAGAGAGAGGTATTTTGCTATAGGGTATGTGTGCTCACTGGAGGGACAGAGGATAGAGAGAGATAGAGAGACAGGGAGCGAGAAATCATCGCCTGGGGAATGGGAGGAATGACCATGCCACAATTCCTTCTCTTCCACTCTCCTCTTGGAATCTTAGGCATGCACACACACACACACGGCGTGACTTTTAAGTGACCAGGTCCAGGACTTGTACCATGGTTGACCACATGGGAGTCCAGCGACATAAGTATTATGCCTTCTGCTGGTTACAACTCTATTCTTTTGAAAAATGTTAGTTTTTTTTTTTTTTAAGTTTTTGTCATAGGGCATATGTGCTCTCTGGAGAGACACAGAAAGAGAGGAAAACTGAGAAATTACGCCCCAGGAAGGAGGGCCACTCAGCAATCCCTTCTTCTTCAGTCTCCTTTAAGGATTTTGGGCATGCATGCACACATGATTTTCAAGCTGCCAGGTCCTGGATTTAGCCATGTGTGAGTCCAGCACCTTAATTAGCATGCCACCTGCTAGCTCCAGTTGTCTTTTAATACAGTAGAATTTGCATAATATTCCAGAGAAACTACAGAAATTTATTTTAAAGTTTATTTATTAACTTAGCACTCTTAGTCTTTTTTATATTTTAATTTTTAACTTTCAAACATATATGCTAATCGCTAGGGAACGTAGTAACAGTCATCTTTTGGTTTCGGAAGCACACCATTTACCTAGATGCACATTGAAACATACTGCTCTTTACTTTTCCAAATGTTTACTACTTCAAGTAGTACTTACTGGGACCCACAGATGGTGTAATGGTTATGTCATGGGACTCCCATGTATATGACCATGGTTTGAGTTCTGGACCTGCCAGCTTAAAGCTCAGGCCAGGCACATGTGTGTACATGCCCCAAATCCCTATAGGAGAAAGGATTGGGGTATGGTCATCTCCCTGGGGGTGATTTCTTGCTTTATTTTCGCCCTGTTTCTCTGGAAAATACATGCACCCTATACCAAACATGTCTCTTAAAAATAAAAACAAAAACAAAAAACTTACCTACTTTCAGGTTTGTTTACCTTATCCAAGTTTAGAATATAATTTGCTTAAGTGTTTTCTCTATGTAGTTTAGTTTTGTAGTGATAACTCACTGGCTATTTTGAAATACAGGTACAATAAATGGCCTTGTGTCCACTAATTATATGCCATAACTTTTATTTTAAATATCAGATATAATTAAGAAGCTCCTATAGAGAATTATTATATTTACTTCTACTTTTACTTATTCTTTTCTTTCTTTTCCAACATTCCAAGACCCTTTGTTATAAATGTTTTTCTGTTTAGATATATAACCATTATTTTTTATATGATTTTATTTTATTTTATTATTATTTTCCCTCATTTTGATGAAAGAGAGAGAAAGCAAGCCACCAGGTCCAGGACTCCCATGTGGGAGTCCAGTCCAGTGCCCCAGTCACCATGCCACTTGCTGGCCCCTGTTTAGCCACTATTAAGAATAGAGCCCTAAAGATGAATTCTCTTAGTTTTAGTTTTCCCCCTAGTCTGGAATGTCTTGATTTCCTTTCATTCCTGAGTTCATTTTCTTTTCTTGTATTCTTCTTCTTATTATTATTATTTTAATGAGAAAGAGACAGAGTAGAGTGTGGGAGAGAGACAGAGATGAGAGGAGGAAGACAGATATTGTTATTCTATTAGGATCTTCTCCTTTCAGATTTTCTGCCCCAGCCTCCCAGTTAGCCAGGATTACAGGTAAGCGCTGTCATAGATGTGGCCTACTCAAGTTGGTCTGAGAGTTGAACCTGAGCTGCAGGGTGACTCCAGCTTTAAAAAAAAAGCGCCACTGCAGTCAGGTCCTAAAGAATACATCTGATAGTGGGACCAGCAGTTAGCGTAATGGCTATGCTGCTGAATTCCCATGTATTTGGCTGCGGTGGCTTAAAGTCATGCCAGGTGAGTGTGCATACATGCCCAAGAACTCGAGAGGAGAATGGAGGAGAAGGGATTGTGGCATGGCCATCCTCCCTGGGGAGTGATTTCTCGCTTTCTATCTCTCTATCTTTCTCTCTGTCTTTCTGGCGAGCACATGCACCCTATAACAAAAACTTCTCAAAAATAAATACATAAATAAATAAAAGAATACACATCTGCTGGATACTGGGTTCTGGATTAACATTGTTTTTTTTTTTTTTTTATTCTTATTCTTACTTGTTTTTATACATTCGATCACTATACATCTTTATTTTTTTTTTTTTTTTTTTTTTTTTTATACTTTCAGTACCTGAAAAACATTTAACCAGTTTCTTCTGGTCTCCTTGTTTTCTGATGTGACACTTCATTGTTTTTCTCTTAGAAGGAAGCATTCATTAATCTCTTGCTGTTTTTAAGATTTTCTCTTGGCTTTTACTCTCTAGAATTTTAATGATGACGTAGTATGGCATAAATTTCTTGGGACTTGTCATTGGGGGTTTTCTCACTTTCATAAATCTATAGGTTTATTTCTTTTCTTCTGTTTTTGATTCATTTTTACCCCTTATTGCTTTCAATAACTTTTTACACCCTTTTTACCTCCTGTCATCCTGCGATGATAATGATACAAAAGACAGAATCCTAGATTAATTGTTCTAGTCCTATAGTTCTTTAAGTACCTACTATTTTTTAAATTTATCTTCTCATACATTCATCATTTGATTTTGGAGAGGTTTTCACTATAGGGCGTGTGTGCTCACCAGAAAGACAGAGAGAGACAGAGAGAGAGAAAGATAGAAAGCGAGAAATCACGCCCCAGGGAGGATGGCCACGTCGCAATCCCTTCTCCGCCATTCTCCTCTTGGGATCTTGGTCACGCATGCACACATGCCCGGCGTGAGTTTAAGCCGCTGCGTCCCGGAATTGAACCGCGGTCAACTACATGGGAGTCCAGCGACATAGTCATTACTCTAATTGCTGGTCCCCATTCATCATTTTTTTGTAGTGATAACTCACTGGCTATTTTGAAATACAGGTACAATAAATGACCTTATGTAGATATGACCCAGCAATCCCCCTATGAGATATATATACCAAAGAAATAAAATTAATATGTTGAAGAGATATCTCACTCCCATGTTTATGGCAGCACTGTCTTCCCAGTCTCCAAGATGTAGAATCAACCCATGTGTCCAATAACACATGAACACATTTTTAAATTGTTTTTAAATGCAATCTCCATACACAATGGAATACTAGTCAACCATTAAAAGTGAAATCTATCATTTGTGGCATCCTGATGAGCCTAGAGAATATTGTGGTGAGTAAAATAGGCAGGCACAGAAAGACATACACTGCATAACATTACTTACATGTGGAATCTAAAAACGTGATCTTTTCCTTTTGCTTTAATAAAATTTGTAATTGCTTATTAAAGTGATTGTTTGATAGTTCCTTTAAAATATTTGTCAGAGATTTATAACATCTGACTCCTCTCAGTATTTATATCAGTTGTCTCTACTCAATCAAATAATTTAATAGTTCTTCGTAGACAGATCTTTTTGGTTGTATCCTATACATTTTAGAAAATGTGCTAAGAGAATTTAGATCTTATTTAAATGTGCCTTAGCAGCCAGTCACCCTAATTTGGTTCACTTAGGTTCTGGAATACATTATAGGCAGGACTTCCAGTTTAGCTTGCTATGTGTTTACAATGCTATCTGCTCTACTTTGTCTTAGGGATTCTCTGGTGCACGTGGTTCTGACTATCTTGGCAGTGAGGTACGAATCATGTCCTTTGGCCCTCAGTTGTTAGGGGGAAGAGGACATGGATGCTGGGCATGCAGAACAGAGTTTGTTCCCTGTTCTGTTTTCCAGCTGCTGAATGCCTAGGTTCCTACTATATTTTTGTCATTACCTCAGGGAAAGGAAGGGCCTACCTGAGTTGCTTCCTGACACAGGGGCTGGAAGGAGGAAAATGACTGGCCTGGGTTATCTTCTGCTTCTTGACAGTGACCAGGAGCAGCTTGACCTGGATAACTTAATGTCCTTGGGCAGAGGATTTTGAGACACAGGATTTGGCTTACCTTTTGCTGGGCAGGTCGAGTGGAGAGCAGGAAGATGCTGGGCCTGAGTGCCTTCTACTACAGACTGGTAGGTACAAAGAAACTTAGATTCTCTAAGAGGGATGTGCCTATTTGTGTGTATTGTGAAGCAGGGTGTGTTTCTGCCCGTTTGGGTCTATGGGCTCTATTGTGGGCATGGATCAGGCCCATCCTATTCACTGGGTGATGGGTGAGGGGTGGATCACTTCAATTGGTTTTTGGTGACCCTGCCTATCCCTGAGGGCAAATCAAGCTTTTCATTGCCATCTAGTATGAAGCAGAAGATACGCTGGCCAACCTGAACTACGCTGATTCTCCGGCTACAGACCAGTTTGGGAGTGTGGAGTGAGTGAGGGGTCAGGCCAATTAATTTTGCTGTTAGAGCCTCTGTGGGCAGATTCTTTCTGTAAGATCTCCTCTGTACTTTTTCTTGTCTAATCCTTTAACTAGGAGAGTGGGTTTATTTCATTTTGTTTGTTTATTTGTTTGTTTGATTATTGTATAATATTGTATAATATTGGCAACTTTGAGTTGGAGGCTACTCAGGTGCCTAATTTGATGGAAAATCAGCAAACAAACCTGTAAAACAAGTAGATTACCACAGTGTCTTTCTTTAAGTCCTGAGCTTGCTAATCAGTTACCTTATTTTTTCTGCTTTACAGAGTCATTGTGTGGTTATCATTAAAATTATTTCCAGGATATTTAGTGATGTGAGAGGTAAGATGTAGGAAAAAGTGAATCTATTTGTTCTGGGATCAGACACCTAAGATAAAATAATATTTATTATTAAATCAAATGTACCTCATATGAATCCTTCTACTTTCTTGATGTTTTTTTTTTTTCTTTCTTCTTTTCTTTTTAATTTGCTAGAGGGTACATGAGCTCACCAGAGAGAGAAACAGGTGGAGATTGAGGGAAAATGAGAAAGCACCTCCTGGAGGGATGGCCGTATCATAATCCCTTCTTCTCTGTTCTTCTTTTGATAATTTGGACATGTGCCTATCCACTCAGCTTGCTTTTCATGATGCTGGTTCCAGGACTCAAACCTCACAGTAGACCATGTGGGATGTAGTTGCATTAACGACCATGAAACCAACTAATCCTCTCTTAACTTTCTTTATTTGTTTTGGGGTTTTGCCATAGGGTGTGTGCATTCACTGGAGAGAGACCATGAGAGGGACAGTAAGAAATCATCCCTCAGGGTGATTTTGTGTTGGGCCATGCCACAATCCCTTTTCCTTCATTATCTTCCTGGGATTTAGAGCATGCATGCCATGCGCCCTACCTTTCCCTCACTTTCCCACTTTCCCTCTATCTCTTTCTAGAGAGTACACACACCCTACAACAAAAAGAAAAAACCAAGTTCTTAGGTAAAAATCCTTAGAGTTCCACCTAACAGATAATGAAAATTAAGCCTTCCTCTTCCATCTCTGTCTTCAGAGATGCTCTGTTTGTAATTTTCACTATTTCTCAAAGAGAATCATTTATATATTTTGTTTCCTCTAGCATATTCATGCCAGGGGAAACTAAGGGAAAATACAATTACCACTTTTATGTCTGTCTCCACATATGTGTGTATGTTCCCCATATGTTTTTAATATTATTATATCATAATTTTGTGCTACTTCAGATTATATGTTAACATTATAAAGAACAGGTAATTATTAGCTGCGCATGCACATCTACTGCATGGTGATGTCATCTCTTCTCATGTACATTTTATTTAATATAGAAAAAAATAGATTCATTTTGTTTCACCCAGTTTTCTCTATATTTGAAATAATATATATCTTAATTTTTTACTAGAAGTATAACTCATCTCTTGGTACTTTCAGATAATTTGGTAATTTTATCTATTCACTGGAGAAAGTACTATTAATGGCCTTCTTACTCTTCTTTTGTAGTCTCCTAATGCTTTGCATTGATATTCTAATATTCTTTTTTTCAGGATATTAATATATTTATTTACATACTATTTTTCTTCTGCTTCCTGAATATTCTTATTTTTCTAGAATCCTATAAAGTGTCTACTTTCTTTGACACTGTTTTTCATTCCAAAGGATTTTTACCACCATCTGGTGAGCCTTGCCATTTTTCATATTTAAGATGGTTTCTATATTGATTACAAGCTCTGTATATATTAAAATTAGATAAAATAACTGATTTTTATTTTATTGAAGAGTCATCTATTTGGATCCTTAACATTGAAGATGCCAACCAAAGTTCGTGTTGATGTTTTTTGTTGTTTTTGTTTTTGGTTTTGGTTTTAATTTCTTTGTTCTTTTTAAATCTTAGACTGTTAAATGTCACCAGAGAGTATTCTCTCATGTGAGATTTTAAGCTGGGATATCATTGCTCTTATAGGTAGTTCAGAAAGTGTCTTAGGAGGAGTTTTCATCTTTATTCTGAAGATACTTTTTTTTTTTTTCCGAGAGAGATATTTTTGCTATAGGGCATGTGCACTTGCCTGTGAGACTTAAAGAAAGAGAGAAATCAACCCTCGGGGGGGGGGATGGCCATACCACAATCCCTTCATTTCTATTCTCCTTTTGCAATCTTGGGCACCCATGTACATGCACCTAGCATGATTTTCCAGCCACTAGGTCGAGGACTTGAATTGCATTAACCATGTGGAAGTCCAGTTCCTTAGCCACTATGCCACCCATTGGCCCCTGAAAAAACAGGTTTTAAGAATTTGATGTAGGGCATATGTGCTTGCCAGAGAGAGAGGGAAGGATGGAGAGAGAGAAAGTCAGAAAGCACCCCCCTCCCAGAGAGGAAGACCATGCCACAATCTCTTCTTCTTCACTCTCTTCTTGAAATTTTGGGCATCAGGCATGTTTGTTAAGCTCCAGTGTTTCAGACTCAAACGCTGTAGTTGGCCATGTGGGATCTAGCCACCTTAACCACCATGACATCTGGTTGGCTCTGAAGATACATGTTAAAATTATTTCCACATTTACACTGGGTCGTTGGAAAAGTCATTATGTATTTTTCTATGTTTTTTTATGCAAAAATGTGCCATGATTATTCTGACTACCCAATAGTATGGTACCATTAGTTTCAGCTGTGTCTCATGACTCTCTTTAGAGTCTCTCTGAGTCAACGTTTTCAAGGAGGAAATTTATAGTCTGCTATCAAAGTGGGAAGATGAGGTGGGAGCAAGCTAGCAAATGGAGGTGGGTAAGGGTGCTGAACCATCTGCCCATGGGGCTAGGTGGAAAACCAATCAAGGCAGAAACTTTCCTGCCCAAGGTAATGTAGAGTGGAGAGTATCTAGCTGATTAAGCCATGTTTAACATAGCAAATAAGAAATCAGTGGGCCAAGCCCCATTTAATGGAGCCAATGAGATGATTACAATCAGTGGACCCAGCCAATGATCAACCAACATGGCCTAGATTTTAAAAAATCATAAATCTTGCAGAATGCAACTCTGGGGGCCTTTTGAGTCACTTTGACTCTGTCTGTTCAGGCCTGCCCCTACCTCTCAAAAGTGTACTTTAACTTTTAGTTAATAAACTACATTTTCCTTACACTACTGGCATGTTTCGTTCAATTCTTTGTCCAAAACACCAAGAATCTGGATATCATCACAGAAGCCATACTGCAGCAAAGGGACCATTTGCCAAATTGAATGTTTGGTGGAGGGTATCAAGGATCGACCTTCTGTTTATACAGATTCCATGTGGTTTCTTGTATTGCCAGCTTCACAGGCACACCTCAATTCCAGTCCCTGAGCTATTCTGAGAATTTCAGTTGTATTCAAGGTTTGCCATAACATGCATTTCTTGTTTCCAAGCTTTGTTTGTGTTTTCCTCTTTTATTCTCTTGATCATTTTATTTATTGTACAAACCTTCTATTTCCATAGAAGTACATTTTTAAAAGAGCAGCTGTAAACTAGTGTGTTTATTCTAGAAGGTTTAACTAATACATATTGTGATAATTTTGTTTCATTAGTAGATATTCTTATAGTTTTGAACTGATATCTTTTGTAAAACTGTGCCAACTATCTTGTTTTATGTTCTCAACAGCATGTAACATATAGTTATTATTATAGGATCAATGAAACCTATTATTATAAAGGAAAGTTGTTAATGCACTTGGAAGAAGGCAGGGTGCATTATTTCATCATGTGATCTTCTTCTATGTAGCATGTACTAAAAAAATGCTAGAGGTACACCATTACATAAAATGTATGTCATCCCTTCTTCCCTAGAGTTTATACCCTGGTATGGCAGACAGTAGAGTAACTTACACAGTGCATTATACATTTTAGAAAATGTAAAACATGGTGTGAGAGATTACACGTTTGGAGCAGTCTGTGAATGTAAGGGCCATTTCAGTTTTAAAGGCTGGAGTAAACATGAGTCTGAGGCTTTGATTTTCCAGTGTGACCCGTACTCTTTCTTCATCCCAATGATTTTGAGTTTGAGATGTAAAGAATAAGGTATAACCAATATGTTGTCTGCATTATTTTCAATGAACCAATGTAAATTCTTGACAATTTATAACCTCCCCTTATCTTTGCACTTTGTGTGTGTGTGTGTGTGTGTGTGTTACATAAGCTAGTTATCTCAGTTGCCTTTAGCAAGAGCACTTGACTGAGGAACCAGAGTCTATTCATCTGGGTGAATTTGTCCTAAACCCTAGCTCAAATAAGGCATTTTTTCCGTCACTTATTATGACTCAACCTTCATTTTAGGTTGAAAATAGTATGCTCTGAGACCATCGATGCTGGTGACTTGATCAATTTCAGTAGTTTTTAAATGCTTATTTTACAAAGCAATAGGACCAGCAGTTGGCAAAATGGCTATGTTGCTAGATTCCCATGTAGTTGTCTGTGGTTCGAATCCCAGACCTGGTGGCTTAAACTCATGCCGGGCACATGTGCATGAGTGCCCAAGATCTCTAGAGGAGAATGGAGGAGAAGTGATTGTGGCATGGCCATCCCCCCTGGGGGGAGATTCCTTGCTTTCTGTCTCTCTCTCTCTGTCTTTCTGGCGAGCGCATGTGCCCTATGGCAAAAACCTTCCCTCTCTCCAAAAAAATACAAAGTAATATTTACCAGATATTTAAATGATAAATAAGATTCATCTGAAATAAAAATATGAGAAGACCTTTTATAAGAGAGTAGGTAAAACATGCCCTGAAGCCAGAAAAAAATAATCCTCTTTTTTACAAATATTCTAAGGAATATTTGTAAGACTAGATTATGAAATAAAATGTGTGATAAGTATGAAAACATGTGGTAATGTATGTAG
>NW_006199495.1:650437-654408 GCF_000334495.1 Tupaia belangeri chinensis
TATGGTATTGAATGATAGCCAAGTCATATACTATTTCTTCAGAAATTATACTTTTAAATAGATTTCTTTCAAACAAAATTAACAGGAGGTTCTTTTAGTAAAATAACCAGAAAAATGATTTAAAAATTTTTGTTCAAATGAATATCAATATAATGTGGCTAAGGAAAGCATAGATTTATTGGAAAAAGCTAGTAAGAAAATAGTGATCCAGATAACAGATTTTGGTGCCAAAGTAGTGGGCAAAACTCTAAATTAATATAAAATGGAATCTATATGGAATTGTGGATTTTGGCATGGTGGTTAATGTTCTATGTCAGCTTGACTAGTTTAAAGATTCCCTTATAACTGCTGAAATATGTCTAGGTGTATTTGTGATGATATCTCTGGAAGAGTATATCATTTGAATCCATAGATTGAGTAGAGAAGATTGCTTTTGTCAAAGCAGGTAAGCACTATGTAATCTAGGCTCCTAGAGACCAGAATGGAACAAAAAGGAAAGTAAGGAAGAGATCTTTCTCTGTATCTGAGCTGGGACATTCACCTTTTTTGCTTTTGGACCTCTTGGTGTTTGGGTCTTTGGACTCAAACTGGGACCTACGCCATGGGCTCCCCTGAGCCTTTGTTCTTAGATGACAGCTATACCACTGGCTTTCTTGGACCTCTGGTTTTCAGATGGCAGGTTTGAGACTTTATAACCTCTCAGTCTTGTGAATCAATTCCTCATAATCATTCTTTTTCTATTTGTATATACTATAGGTTTGTTTTCACTGGAGCACCGTAACTAATACGATGAGATATGGGGATGAAAAAAAAAAAGGCATTAAAAATGACTCAATTTTCTAGTTTGTACAGGAATTATAGCAGAGAGAAAATTGTGGAGGAGCAATTAGAGAGCCAGGAAGAAAATCAGGAGAGAGTAAAACATTTGCCAACAAACCCTGTGTTCTGTGAAGGAAAAAGAGATGTACTATGTGGGGTCAGCAGGTAGCATAATGGTTAAGGCGCTGGACTCCCATGTTGTCAACTGTGGTTCGAATCTTGGACCCAGTGTCTTGAAAGTCATGCCTGCATGCCCAAAATCCTAAGAAAAGAATAGAGGAGAAGCTATTGTGGCATGGTCATCCCCTATGGAGGTGGGGAGGGAGGAAGGGTAATTTTTTGGTTTCGATCTCTCTGAGCACATGCTCCCTATAACAAAAAATTTCTCTAAAAAAGAAAGAAAGAAAGAAAGAAAGAAAGAGAGAGAGAGAGAGAGAGAGAGAGAGAGAGAAAGAAAGAAAGAAAGAAAGAAAGAAAGAAAGAAAGAAAGAAAGAAAGAAAGAAAGAAAGAGAAAGAAAAAAAGAAAGAAAGAAAGAGAGAGAGAGATATGCTGTAAAATCAAAATAGAAAAGACCTGGAAAATAAAATATTCATTTGATTAACCAGAGTTAGTGATCCTGATGTTATACAATCAAACGACCAACCCTGAATTAATTTTCTGCCTCTTATTCTTTCTCTTTTCCTGTCTTTTTTTATATTGATAAATTAAAATGCAATTTGTAATTAAGAAAATTCAGTAACATATGAAAAATAAGTCAATGTTTGAACACTATTGTCTACATTGCATATTAGTCAAGTGTGAAAACTATGAATATTATTATGCCTTATTTTTACATTAATGAAAAACCTAGCTAGTTCTTTTCTAATGACCCACTTCTATTAACTGATCAGCTCTGATGAGAATATTAAAGTGCTGTGGTTTTCATTTGAATGCTAATATTCTTTGCCAATATTTGAAACATTATTTCAATTATATCTGCTTGTTTAAAATTATGATAAATAATCAACTCATTTATGAGCATGGGAGAACAATGGCTTTCCCCCGCTAGAACACAAAGGGATTTTTTTCCTGGTGTTTAAAACAAAATCAAACACTCTTGAATACCACTTTAAAATAGGAAAACCAAGAGCTACAATATGAAATCTAGTATTTACAACACTGAAATACAGAAATCATCAGTTATGCCAGTAATCAATACATATAGAAAAATGTGAAGACATGTAATATCAAATTTGCCAAACCTAAATTCTCACATTAACCAGTCAACTCACTTCTCAAGATCTGAGAGGGACATTTACACACAGATGCTGAAGCATGACCAAATCATATTTTAATTGTCATGGTCTAAGACTCTTAAATTCAACATAAAACTTGACTGGATTATGCTTTTGCATGATAAAGCCATTTTGGTATGCAGGCACTATTAACTAGGAAAGGTAGGTTTATCTTCATCTAACCAAAGCCCACACTTAAAATATGGATCTAATTCCATCATTAAAAACAAAAATTGATCTTAAATACAGTTGACAACGAAAAAGTCTTACGAAAATGTAGACACATTCACATGCATTCAAAATTCAACATCATTGAGATTCTCCTCAGAAAGAGAAAATACTTAGTGAAGAGGGAGTATAATGAATAGATTGTGATTCATCTTGATATGGAATGCTAAAACAGGAAAGAAATGAAAGAACCTTTAACTGTAAACCAAAATATATCCCGACAATCTCATAGATTGGCCAGGTAGGTTCTTCTGCTTTACCTTCTCCTTCCCTTCTGCCTACATTGCATTTTTTGACTTCCAGAAATGTGGCTACTATTTAGAGTCTAGCTTTGGTCAATCAGCTTGATGGAATGTCAGAAAAAATGTATTTACTTTCATGAAGATATTTTCTTATCAGAGTCTCTCTTATTTGATTCAGGAGTTTCGTAGATCAAATATGTTGGCACCCCAAATTCTATGATATGGTTTAGGAGACAGTAACAGGTACTTTAATTCAAATGCTTATTTAAACGATGCCGGACACAGATAAAGTTTACTATCTGTTGACGAGGATGTGTATAGTGGTCTCAACTGGGCTAGACTGAGGTGTATAACATGCTGGGTAAAGTCTCTTCACAATCTAAATGATGTATAGCAATTTAATGTATGAATAATAATAATGAAATAAAAATATATAATAAAAAATGCCAAGGAGTTATTTTAAAGAATTACATAATGAAAGTTAGATAAAATCAGGGCTAAAGAACAATCCGCCTTTATTAAGGAACACTCTTAACCTCATGAAGAAGTGAGGTCCTCAGAATGTTTCTTCCTTTTCTTGCACTGGCAGATATAGCCTAAGACTTAACTCTGGTACTTTTTCTATGTTCTAGAATTCCTCTCTGAGGCCTGGGAGAGCTATGCCTGTTTGCCACAAACCTTGGTTAACAGATCACCTTGCCTCAGTATCTGTGGCTTACTTTCCCATCCTGACTCTTAACATCACATGGTGATTAGTAAATGCCCTTATCTATATTAAGATTAAGCTTGGGACCAGCAGTTAGCGTAATGGCTATGTCGCTGGACTCCCACGTAGTCGACCACGGTTCGAGTCCCAGACCCAATGGCTTAAACTCACGCCAGGCATGTGTGCATGCATGCCCAAGATCCCAAGAGGAGAATGGAGGAGAAGAAATTGCGGCATCAAGGTGTGGCCATCCCCCCTGGGGGGTGTGATTTCTCACTTTCTATCTCTCTGTCTCTCTCTTTCTGGCGAGCGCACGCGCCCTATAGCAAAAACCTCTCCAAAAAAAAAAAAAAAAATAGATATTCTAATAAAAGAAAAAAAAAATGATATCCTATCCTCTTTGTCCATCTCTTCCAAAGCAGTGAATGACCTCCATATATTGATTTACAACTTGCCAGCCCATGGTGCCTTGCATTTCTAGTCATTCTAGCCAAAAAATATTTTCTGAGTATGTACATGTAACAGTCTATGCTGCGCTAGCACCCGTCTCACAAGTTTAATCTCACACGTTTGACAGTCTCTCCTCTATGACATATTCAAAACATTTTTAGATATTTCATTCTGGTTCTTATTTGTAATCCTGCCTCACACCCAGGTCAGACTCATTCACAAATTAAAAATAAGATTTTTTTCCCTAGAT
>NW_006199495.1:654425-664276 GCF_000334495.1 Tupaia belangeri chinensis
CTACATTAATGTTATTCTTACAGAATTTTCCTTTTAAAAATATTCTTTTTTATTAACACACAATAATTATAAATGTAAGTAGGGTATAATATAACTTTCTATCCTTCTCTGGCACATGTTTAACTCATGCATGCATTACTGTAATAGCAACTTTTGTTGAACGTTTTGCCATAGACACATGCACTTGCCAAAGAAAAAAAGAGAGATACAATGAGAGAGAAGTGAAAAATCACCGCCCAAGAGAGATGGCCATCTCGCAGTCCTTTCTTCTCCATTTTCTCTTGGGACTTTGGAGATGTATGCACACATGTCCAGCATGATTTCCCAGTCATCAGGTCCAGGATTTAAACTGTGGTCAGCCATGTGGGAGTCTAGTGCCTTAACCACCACACCACTTGCTGCCCTCACTGTAAAAGCATCTGAACATGGAGCTCTCCTTTTGCTCTTCATAGTCAGTGATTCATCCGAATTCACAAATTTTTATAATGTATATAACAGCAATGTGACATTGGCGTTACAAGAAACATCTCTTGACATAGAGGAAATGAAAAACTATATCAAATGATGCTGACAAACATGGAGAAATTGATAGTCCAGCAACCATGAAATTTTGCAATATGACAATCATAAGTGGTCTTCGTGAAGTTTAGCCTCAACATGTGCCAGCTTTTCCCTCTTCCTGTTTTGCTTATGTATATGTGTGTGAATTTCCATAGACAGTGGTAGCTGGGGTACAAAAAAAATGGCAGTTATGTGTTAGAGGTATGACAGGAGATGCAATTCATGGCACATGAAGGAATAGGGAACTTGAAGAATATCTCAGATATTCAACCGAGATGCATATAAACACGCCCTAGATGAGCTATATTTTAGAATTAGGAGAAAATAATTGCACCAGACTGAACAAAGCACAGAATAAACTCTAAACAAGGTTCTATATTTTATTTCCCAAGTGGGAAAAATAAGTCTAAATAAAAATCTCAAGATTAAAAAGAGATGTTTGAGCCTTGATACACTTATTCTAAAACCTGAAGGAAAATCTTAAATATGATCAAAATTGCAGAATTGATGAAGTCAGCAGATGGTGTAGTGCTTATGTTGCTGGACTCCCACATGGCTGGCCACGGTTCAAGTTACAGATCTGGTGGCTTGAGATTAATGCTGGGTGCATGAGCATGCATGCTCAAGATCCCAGGAGGAGAATGGATGAGAAGATATTGCAGCATGGCCCTCCACCATGAGGGGTTATTTCTCACTTTTCCTTCTCAGTATTTCTGTCTCTCCCTCCAGGGAGTACATGCCTTAAGGCAAAAATCTCTTTTTTTTTAAAAAAAGTGTTCATGTCGGAACATTCGCTTTACGAGTTAAGTGATGTAAGTGATTGAATGTATAAAAGAAATTAAAATAAAATAAAATATATTAAAAATTTCAGAACTTACACAAACGGGTTTGCTGATAAATAATAAATCTATATTAAAGTTAATTTCATGTTATGGGTACAAAGATAGACAAACCAATAAAATGAAATAAAAAATTGAGGAACAGACCCTCAAAAATGTGGACACTTAACTTACGACAAAGTTACATCTGCATTTCAATGGAAAAAACATGATCTTTTCAATAATGTGTGCTGGTTAGTAGGTCATCTTTGATCAAAAAAAAAATAAAAATTTTCATCCATAAATCAGATGTACATAGAACTTAATCTTAGATGTTTGGTGAAACTAAACCTGGAATAGAAGAAAATAAAGCTTACAGAAGTAAAGCTAGGTAACTTGTGTTAAAGTTTTCTTAAACAGAAAATAAAAAGCATTAGGATTGAGCCAGCAGGTGCATGCGGATTAAGGCACTAGACTCCCACATTGCTGACCATGGTTCGAGTATCAGACCTGGAGACTTGAAAGTCACATTGGGTGTGTGTACACGCATGCCCAAAAATCCTAGAAAGAGAATGGAGAAGGAATTGCAGCATGGTCATTCCCCGCTGGGGAGGGATTTCTTACTTTTCCTCTCACTGTTTCTCTGTGTCTCTCTTCAGCCTATGCCCTATGCTAGAAAGAAAAAAAAAAAAAAAAAAAAAGAAAGAAAACTAAACAAAAAATAAAACCTAAAAATAAAATAAATTTTAAAATGAGAAAAAGAAAAGCATCAGGAATAAACTGCACCTCAGTACATGGAACAATGTCTATCAGTAAGTACTCTTCCCACTGGTATGCCCAAAAATACTATTCTTCACATAAAATCACATGAGATTTGCCCAGTTTGCTAAGTATGACTTATCCAATCCCTAATTTTTTATTGAAGAAAATTAAATGAAGATGTTTTGGTAAGGCACAGCAGCGTTTTATAGGTTAACGAAAAATCCTCAGGACTGGATACCATATTATAAAACAAATTAGGTAAAATTTTATGTGCATTTTTGCAATTCATTTCCAGCTCAGAAACTTTTGCATATGTGCTTGTCACAGAAAGATCTTTTTGAGATGCTCTAACCAAGTGTTAATTCTTACTTGAAATTTGTTCTCCTATCTTTTCAGAGTAAATAAAGATGCCCTTCTTAACACACACTCAACATTAATATAACTTCAGACATAAAGAATACTGACCTTGAAACTAAATCTTGATTTTGGTGAGCTTTCTGTTAGGTAATCTTACCTGCCGGGTTCACCTGACACCTTTAACATAGAACAACAGATGTATTATATGTTCCTGAATTATGCAATGGTATTCCACATCAATGAAAGGTTACAGAAAGCATTCAAGAGTATGTATCATTCAGAAAATGTTTGAGAATAGGCTATCAGCAAGTTAGAGATGTGTTTGACTTATCCTGTCTCCCCAATATCCTCATTTGATCTCAGTTCACTTCACAGCAGCTCACACAATGCTAGCATTAATTATGTAGCCAAATTGGCAATTAAGATGACTTGCATTTCTGTGACTCTGATTTTCCCTAATTCAGCATTTCTAGTACAGGGGATACATTTGGTTATTTTAACCCTAAGTTTTATAGGTTTGTCATCAGTTCTACTTTCTTTAATCCCTCATAAAAAGTAACTGTAGGATGCTCCAACTTCTTGGAGAGTTTGGGGGAGCATAGGAATTTAGTCTCCCATACATGCTCAATTGTTCTCACAAATTTAGCAGTCTCTTGCTACATATTTTCCAATACATTTTAGATTTTTTAATTCTGTTTCCTATTTGAACTCTTACATCATACACAGGTCAGATCCATTCAAATACTTAAACATGTTTTATTTATTTCTTCAGAAGTAATGTTACTCTTGTAGATCTCTCCTTTAAATATACTAATTCTTTTTTATTAACACATATAATTGTAAATATGTGTGGGGTATAATGTGATGTTGGAACAATAATGTCTATCATTATTCTTCCCACTAATATGTCCAAAAATATTATTCCTTACGTGAAATCACATGAGTTGCCCAGTTTACTAAGTATGTTTTATCCCATCCCTCAATTTGATACATGAGTGCATAGAGTAATGATCAAGTCATGATAGCTAGTATTTCCATTGAGTTAAACATTTATCATTTCTAAATTGTGAAAACATTCAGAATCCTCTCTCCCAGCTCTCTGTAATAAACAATGCCCTTCTGTTAGCTATAGTCACCCCACTGTACAATTCAGGGTCAGCACATAGTCCTTCTGTCTAACTGTAATCTTGTACCACTGGCCCACTTCTCCCCACCCCTCCCATCTTCTTTATTTTGTTTTAAATTATGTCCTTAAAATTCCTATTTGTATTCTAATTGACAAGTAAAGATTTATGCATTTATGATATATAATACAATGTTTGGATATATGTAAACCTTATGGGATAGCTATTTAATATATGCATTACTGTATATACTTTTATTATTATTTCCATTATTTTTATTATTATGAGAACACATGTAAGTTCCATCTTATTTAAATTTTGAATTTCCTTTCACGTCTGAATAGTAGTGTAACTTAACTTGAGCTTAAACTCTTTTTTTTTTTCCTTTGGAGAGATTTTTGCTATAGGGCGCGTGCACTCACCAGAAAGACAGAGAGAGAGACAAAGAGACAGAAATCGAGAAATCAGCCACTAGAGGGGATGGCCATGCTGCAATCCCTTCTCCTCCATTCTCTTGGGATCTTGGGCACACATGCACACACACCTGGCATGAGTTTAAACCACTAGGTCTGAGACTTGAACTGTGGTCAACTACATGGGAGTCCAATGACATAGCCATAGCCATAGCCATTACACCAACTGCTGATCCCAAGCTTAAACTCTCTCTTTTTTTTTTCTTTTTTTTTTTTTTTTTTTTTTTTTGCTATAGGACACGTGTGCTCGCCAGAAAGACAGAGAGAGACAGAAAGCGAGAAATCACCCACCAGGGGGATGACCACACCACAATCCCTTCTCCTCTATTCTACTCTCAGGATCTTAGGCATGCACACACATGTGCCTGGCATGAGTCCAAGCCACCTAGTCCAGGACTTAAACCATAGTCGACTACATCGGAGTCCAGCGACATAGCCATTATGCTAACTGCTGACCCTCCAAGCTTAAACTCTTAACAGTGATAGAGTGAGGGACCAGTAGATGGCGTAATGGTTACAGTGCTGGACTCCCACATAGTCGACTACAGTTTGAGTCCCTGACTTGGCTGTTTAAAACTCATGCCAGGTGCATGTGCATGAGTGAGAGAAGAATGGAAAGGAAGGAATTGTGGCATGGCCATCCCTCTGGGGCTGTGGTGGGTGGTGTAATTTCTTGCTTTCTGTCTCTCTGACAAGCACACACAGTCTGTAGCAAAAATTTGTCTTTAAAAATATAAAAAGACATGGAGAGTAAACATCACATTTTGCATAGCTGAGCCATGGGAAAAGGTTTTGGGTTCATGTCTGAAGATTTCTCTGAAAATGCCAAGTGTGCAAGTGCCCATGATTCAAGGATGGCTAAAGCTGATTGTGGATCATGCTGTCAAGACCTTGTTGGGGGCTCAGTCCCTCTCAATAGATAGATAGATGATAAATAGATAGGTGGGTAGATAGAGATAGAGGATAGATAGATATCTTTCCCACCCTCCCTCTCTGTCTCACTCATCCAAAGAAAGAAAGACAGAAACAAACAAACAAAAAATAACACAAACCTTGTTTTAAAAAAGTTGAGGCCTAAACACTCAAAATTTCAAGGCTGTATCTCATTTTTAGCAAATATTTATTTTCATTACTATTTTCTATTTCACCGTTGTCTCTTGGCAGAGACAGAGCGAGAGAGAGAGAGAGAAAGGAAGAAAGGGAGGAAGGAGGAAAGACATTACAGAAGGGAAAGGGATAGAAGGAGGGAAATAAGCAATATAGAAAGAGAGAAATGGAGGGAAATAATAGGAGCACAAAGATGTACATGCTTTCAGTGTTCCTCAGCTGTTAGTGTTCTTTAATGGCAATGACAAAGAAGCTACAGAGGGCTCTGAAATCATGCATTTTAAAGGACACTAAGAAGTAATAGAATGGAGTTTTAGTGTTCAGAAACTTGTAATTTATATATTTTAGAAAGCTTATCTAGATGCAATTTTATTATGTTATTTTTATCTTGCCTACAATACAAATTTAACATTTGCATGGATGTTATATGAATTTATAATATTTCAGAATATTAAAAAAACAAGGCTTAACTGTTTAGTATGAACTGACCGTAGGATTTTTTTTCTATCTTAGAATTAGCTCATTTTATTAAAAGAAATCAATCACTGAGGCTTTAAAAAAGAACAAAACACCAAAAGACAGTAAATCAGCGTCTGCATGTAGAAATGACTTCAGTTTGAAGATACGTAGCCCATTTAGAGCACATGCTGAGTAATTGCCCCATTAATTTGATAAATGTAGACAGTAATTTGTGATGATTTAAGCCTCAAAGTTCTATTTTTCTCTCAGATCCATAGGGTTTGTTTTACTTTAATTATTTGGGTCATTGCCTTAATTCTCCATTTAACATTACTTGTAAAAAGACCTTCCAATTTCTAAAATGTGGCCTTTTTAATGAAGTTCTTTCTACTACCGACTTTAACCTTTAAGCTCACCATGTTATGGCCCTGCATGTAAATAGCTGCCTTAATAATGACATTTGGCAGACTCGGGAAAGCACCGTCAGAGGAAAGCAGCAAGCTGAGTGTCGGTTCCTTCCACTTTACGTGTATTGTACTGTAGCATCATTCGCTTGGAACTAACAAGTGTGTTCTTGTATGTTTTCTTTTACTCTCTCTTTAATTACTCTCTTCTCTTTGTCTCTCCTTCGTCCCCTGTTGGTACCGCTTTTAATACTGTCAAAAACAATTATAAAGAAATTCAGATACATGCATTTGATCATATTTCATTATTTTACAAACTGATTTATTTTAATAATTGTACATATTTTTAAATAAATGTGTTTAAAGTATGATTAAATAGGTTTTTTTTGTTGTAAATTAAAATACCTGTATATTCAACTGTTAAATTCTGGCAATAAATAACAGAGCACAGTACTTACACAAAATGTGAAGTTTGGAGTCCCATTAATGTTCTCCCCCAAAGAAGTTTTTCTATTATTCTCAGTTTTGTTTTAGAGTGACATTCTTATATATCATTGTTCTTTAATCCTATTCAGTTTAAAATTTTCATCTTAGAAAATTCTTATTGTTCTCACATTTTACTTTTCAGATTGATAGATATTCATGCAGTCAGAACAAGAGTAATGAATTAATTTTTACATTTAATTGCACTATAGTAATTGCCAATAATAAATTGACAGAAAAAATTAGGATGTCAAACTTATTAAGCTGAATTTTAGCTTTCATTTCACTAAATTTATATTCTCTGTCCTTACTGTCAGTAAGAAGAGCAGAAATATTTTCTTCATATTTATTAATCAAGACTTTGGAATACCTAGGGTGATGTTTATTCTTTAGGGTTCATAGTCAATGCCCTTGGCATATTTTTATGAGATCTAGGAGTCTTTTAAGAAGAAACTTGCTCTCTGCAAAGAAAGCAATAGTTGATACAGTTACACATATTAAACTTCTTTATATTTTGGACTAATTGCCAAACATCTTCTCTCTCTTTTTTTTTTTTAAGAAAATTTTTGCTGTAGGGTATGTGCACTTGCTGGAGAGACAAAGAAAAGATTCAGAGACACAAAAAGCTAAAAATCACCCCCCAGAGGGGATGGCCATGCCACAGTTTCTTCTCCTTCATTCTCCTCTCAGGATGTGTGCACACATTCCTGGCAGGAGTTGTTAAGCTGCTGGTTCCAGGACTCCAGCTACAGTCGACCACATGGAAATACGGTGATCTAACCATTTTTCATATGCCTGTGCTGTGTCTTTTCTCTTATTTATTCAGCCATATTCCTTGATGAAACCCTAGACCTTGTGGCCCAGCTACTGAAGTGCACACTGACAAGACACTATGCTCCACAAACTAGGACTACATAGGAGCCCAGATTAGAGTTCCAGTCCAACCTAAAGGTGCTTGTAGGGGATGTGCCTGTAATCCCAGTGACTTGAGAAGAAGAGGCAGGAGGATGGTGAGCTCCTAGCAGGCCTGAGAATCATAGTGAGACCCTGTCTAAAAAAAGAGCTAAACCCAACTGGGAGATTGAGCAAGGATAATTTTTATATGGTGAGACCTGGTATAGAAAGAAAAAAAGGAAAACCCTAGAACTTGCAGTGATGTCTTCATGACATCCAAACTTCCTGTAGTCCAGTCTATAAACCGACAGTTTTCTAGTTTCTACTTTCAGAGGATTTTTTTTCTCTCCACAAATAGAGAAGTCAGAAGATGACACAGTGGTAAAACACAACACTCCGGGAGGCATATGCACATGAGATGATTTTTCATGTACAATGACCAAAAAGTATGCTGGGCACATGTGTGCCCAGGATTCAGGACTGGTGGAAGCACAGGGTGGATCATGGCATCAAAACTCTGTTGGAAGGGACCAGCAGAGGGCATAATGATTACATCATTGGACTCCCAAGCAGTTAACCACTGTTTGAGTCCCAGACCCAGTGGCCAGAAACACATATGTGCATGCCCAAAATCCTGAGAGAATGGAGGAGAAGTGATTGCAATGTGCCCATACACCCTAGGGGTGATTTCTCTCTCTCTCTGTCTCTCCAGCAAGCACACACATCCTATAGAAAAGCCTGTCTTAAAAAAAAAATACTCTGTCTCTCCCTCTCTTACTCTCTTTCACATAATAAATAAGCAAACAACAGCAAAAACAACAAAAAAAAATGGAGACAAATTCAATTACAGAAATCTACACAAACTACTCGCTGTCTTCCTTCCCTTTTATTTAAATCATATATGATCTATTGCCCTGTCCAAGGCCAGGTCCCTTTGTACACTTGATCCAAAAATGTTGATTTTATTACACATGAATGTTTCCATTTATTTCTTCATGATCCACTGTTCCAGCACCTTTGAGTCAGTCCTATTAACATACAAGTATACATTTTTTAAAAAGGAGAAAATCCCTCCCATAATACTGCATTTCCTCTTACTACTGATTAATTTATCTGTTCCTTCTTTTTTCCCACTCCCTCATATTTTTCTTCTCTTTTGAATCCACTCTGAACAGGCTTTTGTCCCCACCACTTCTCCCATGTAGGAATTGACCTGAACATGTTGAATCAAGTGGTCATTTCTCAGAGGTCATTTTATGCAGCCGGTAACAACATTTGACCCAATTTCTTCCCCAGTTAAGGGTAACACAGCCATCTCTAATAAAACATCTCTTACATTATGGCATAAGATGCCTTTTCCTAATTCTCTTTTTGAATTCTCCTATGGCATAACAAAGACTTGTTTAATTACATTCTAATGACACAAGTTATCTCTGCTCACAGCTCACCTGTGTCTAAAGAAACCCGAGTAAAAGGGAACCATCTAACCATAGTGAAATATCATCTTAAAAAGAAATCCTTCATAGCTTGCACATTAATATCAGAGCATTTCAAAGCCTGCCAAGTATTTATTGGTCACATTTTCTCTTCATGAACAGATAAGTTAAAAACATTTCTCAGCTTTCTCCTGCAATTTATTTAAAGCCAGATGCTGCAGTTCTGCTCAATGTTATGTGAGAATAAGTATGTAGAACCCTTTGCAGCTAAGCATAATTACTTCCCCATGATTATTTATGTTCTGTTACCTTCTGTGATGGCCACCGGGGCCTTAGGTCACAGTGCCATTTCTTAGCAAGTTATGCAACATATACTGAGTTGTGCTTTAAGAGATAAATACTGTTGAAATGAAGGCACAGAGATGTGGATTAATTCAGTAGCCAAATGTATGTCTTTAACCCACTTCTTCATCTGATATTGATAGTCACTTCTCCAACTGAACTAAGGATTGGGACATTTTATTTAACATCTGTAAGTTAAAATAACCAAAACATATCTCTTGGATTTCTGCTTTACTTTAAAATTAGACTGTTCCCACAATGGTCCTCCATTGCTATAGTTTGAACATCTCTCCAGAAGTGATGTGTTCAAACTTGGTTGTATTGAGAAGGTATTAAGAGGAATACCTTCATGGTAGCAAATGGTAGTGCCTATGAGAGTAATTAAGTGACTAGAATGTGGTCCCTATGATTGATTCCTGATGGGTTTATAAGGGAAAAGACATACACAGCAATGCACAGAGTTGCGTGCTCCTATTGTCTCATGATGTACTGCCCTTCACAGCCTCAGGATCCTACAAATAGGAAAACCCACACCAGAAGTGACCCTTATACACCTGCCCTCCAAACATGATGAATAAATAAATCTCTAGTATCTTAAATTACTCACATTCAGGTATTTTTTTTTTTTTTT
>NW_006199495.1:665034-686883 GCF_000334495.1 Tupaia belangeri chinensis
GGCACATGCACTCACCAGACAGACAGAGAGAAACATAGAGACAGAAAGCGAGAAATCACCCCCCAGGGGGGATGATTATGCCGCATCCCTTCTTCATTCTCCTCTCGGGATCTTAGGCATGCACGCACACGCGCCTGGCATGAGTTTTAAGCCACTGGATCCGGGACACAAACTGCAGTTGACTACGTGGGAGTCCAGCGACATAGTCATTATGCTAACTGCTGCTTTCCACATTCAGGTATTTTTTAAAAAGAATTATTTATTTAATATTTTCATAATAATAATAATTATTATTACTACTTTAAATGTGTTCATGGGAGGGCAGGAGAATGAGAGAAAGTGATAAAGGAAGCTACCAGGTCTGGGATGGTGGTTGGTCATGTGGGAGTCCACCTGCTGGCTCCTCAACATTCAGGTTTTTTTTTGTTTTTTTTTTTTTCTTAGCAACACAATGGAATAGAAGACCCACTCTGTGTGTAGTTTAAGCTATCAACTTTCAATCAACTTTTATAGACTTTGTGCTTTCATGTAATGTCGTGTTACCAAATTACTTTCTCTTACCATTGTAACCTTCCTAACCACATTATCTCTTATCTTGCCATTGCAAAGTCTTTTAAAGTATCTCCATCTGAATATACAGCAACCTGTTATCTGCTGAGGATATGTTCCAATCTCTCTAATGGATTCCTGAAATCGTGAATGGTTAATAAATTCTTATATATACATATATCAATATGTACGTCTTTCCTACACATACATATCTATGATAAAATTTAATTTACAAATTAAGCAATATTTTCAGACTGAAGTTGACTACAGATAACTGAAACTTAGGGAAAGTGAACCCACAGGTAATGGGGAGCTATGTATCATGCTTCTGATCGAACTCCTACAGTGTGTTCTCCTCTCCTTTACATGGTCATCCATATTACAGTCTAAGAATCTATACTAGCTCTGATCTCATAAGGAAATAAGTAATGTTGGGACCAGCAGTTGGCGAAATGGCTATATTGCTGGACTCTCATGTAGTCGACCACAGTTCGAGTCCTGGACCCAGTGGCTTAAACTCACGCAAAGTGCATGTGAGTGCATGCCCAAGATCCCGAGAGGAGAATGGAGAAGGGGTTGCAGCGTGGCCATACCCCTGGGGGGTGACTTTTTGCTTTCTGTCTCTCTGTCCCTCTCTGTCTGTCTGACAGGCACAAGTACCCTATAGCAAACCCCCCCCAACCCCCCCAAAAAAAGAAGAAAAAGAAAAAAAGGAAAAAAATAAAAACTAAACAGTGTCATAGAAAAATGTTTTCCCCTAATAAATTGATACCTTTTTATATCAAATGGTGGAAATTGGGTTACAATTGGTAGTCAGAAGTAGGATTTTCACTGTTAAAGGTTTTGTGAATATCAATTCCTTCTTGCTTCTGAGTATAAAGACCTTGCAAATGCATGATGATTAGTATTGAGGATACTGATGAAAGGTCTCAAATAACAATTTCTAAAACTTGTTCATGTTGTACCAAGTGTTATATTGCTTGTAACACCCCAGACCAAAGTTGTTAATTATGGCAGGAGCTATAGAAATATCAATTTTCACAGAGCAAGGATATTATTATGGTGCATAACTTAGAAAAAAAAGGGTAACTACTTGCATGTGATGGTATACATGTAAAATACATTAAAATCAGTGAGTGATATATTTCATGAAAATTATTTTGTCAGTTCATCAGTAAGATAAAGTGAAGAAATCAAGACTGATAATGAAACAACAGCCATCTACTGGAGGAATTCAGGTAGGTAATAATAAAAATTTAAATCTCTGTGGAGCAGTAGTGTAGTAGAAGAGATGATTGATGTAAGAACTATTAAAGAAGAAAAGCTATCAGAATTTTATGGTTTGGGGAAAGATGGAATATTGGAGGGAAAAAAAAGGATTGTAGCAAGTAACAAACATTTTTGAAAATTTGGTGATTTATGTAACCATCTCATGTGAATTCTACTTTTTATTTTTTAAATTCTGTATTTTCTCACTTATATAATATCAAGAATCATTTTAAATTAGATTTTAAAAAAATCAATATGGAAATATAATTGCTCCTCATAATCTCGGTAGCAGCAAATGAAAGTTGGTAACATGTATGGTCTGGAAAACATTTTACCCATTAGAAGTAATTTTATTCCTTATTGTTCTAACCAAGTGAATGAACAGCTTAATGTACCAAAAATAAAGAAAAACACAACATGGAGAGAAACATCATCAAGTTTATGATTCTAATAAGAATTGGAGGGCTGTTTTCTCTATAGCTCTTAAATTAAAAATCTAAGATCTTTTCATCTATAGTTAAGTATAATTGCTGAGTGTAATTGACCATAGTGATATTATAACTAATTTTAGGCATTCGCTTTCTCTCTCTCTTCTCTCTGTCTCACCCCAATATTTCAGAAAGTAGGTTTTCTTACGTTTTTCTTTTACCTGAAAACCACTCATGGAAGATGCAATTCGTCTCTGTCATTTAGATGTAAACAATGATAAGATACAGATGTTCCAAACACAAGGTACAAACGTGAGATGAGACTGGCACTAACACTCATTTCGTATAAGGTCAAGCCATGGCTTTGTTAACTTGACTTAGTTAAAACACATTAAACGATTAGTGTTCCCATTCATCAGTTGGCTCTGACTTCACTCAAGTGAATACGGCGTCAGTGACATCTCAGGTTATGGCACCATTTTATTGAAAATATAAATTAATTTTAGTTACTATTCTGAAAAAAATATCTTCTGAAAGAATCGGAATTTTTAAAAAGATTTCATGATGGAAGGCTCATTACATTATGATCACTGTTGATTTTGTAATAAATAATTGTAGTAGAAATATTGCTATTAACAATAATAATGATAATACTTGTTATTATTATTCCTAATACCTTGAAACCTGCTTAACCACTGTGTACATATAATCTAAGTAGATTATACTAATGATACATTATAATAACATTATATACATTTAATCTATGTACTTTAATGTAAGTAGCTTATACTAATTCTATGGCAGTTCCCCAACCATCTTTAGGTGAGGGGGTTTTTACATGAGGAATAGGATTTGTAATGAACTTTTTCAGAGAGACACAGCTGATTACTGGTGACACTAGATATTAAATCCAAATATAATTCCTAGTTTTCTTAGTTTGTGATACTTTTGATATTTAATTGATAGAAATAATTTGCTACCTTGGTTATTGTGACATTTACTTGCAAAATATACCTCCAAGCATTTATGTGGCTGGTCAATTTTTTTCTTCGATTAAAGCAAATGCAAGAATTTTGTCTCATAGTAAGGACTGGTGTGGCTTTGATCTCCTTCGGGGTTTCTTTCATCTAGTACAGAGATGCTAAGCCCACTCCTCGAGATTTTCACTATATTCATTTTAAGTGAAGCATAGGCATTAGTGTGTGTTTGTGAAAATAAGAGAAAGAAAGTTATATAATAATAGCATATGTATTCCTTTTTAAATATCCAAATAGTTCTAATATGCGACCAGAATTAAGAACTAATGATTTAAGGTTGAATTTGAATTTTTATTTCAGGGTTTATATTTTGGTAACAAGATAAAGGCAAAACATATAATATACATATATGGAAGTGGAATAGGTGACTTCTACATTAAAAAGAATATGTATATTTATAAGAAAGCCCCATGTATTTGCCCCAAATGGTAAAGTGGTTGTATACTTTTAGAATTCCATCAGCAATATGTGAGGGGAAAAAATGTTTCATATCCTTGCCAAAAATAGGTTCTTTCAGTGGACAGAGACTAGTTAGCTGTGTGTTGGTTCTCCTGCCTCAGTCTCCTCCAGTACCTGGGATGACAGGTGCACAGGCAGTTCTTAGGTAGGACCAAGAACCAAAGCTAGGTCTCCCCAAGTGGTCCCAGCCTGCACCATATGGCATCATAGCAGCACCACCACTGTTACTGGGCCTCAGCATCTTAGATATTAGATATCTTCATGGGCATGTTGAAATTTCACTATGATTTAATCTACATTTTCCTGGTCACTAAATATAATGACATTTATATGGTTCGAAAATGTTTCTGCACATTTAGTAAATTATCTATTCGATTGTTTACCCATAATTTAATTGAGATATTTATGTATTTACGTATTAATGAGGTAGATTTTTAAAAAATATATTCTCCAGTATAATTTATTTGTTATGTATATGTACCTTAATTACTTTGTCCATAGCAAAGGACAGACATACTTACTGTCTAGTATAGTAAATATAATACATTCTTCAAAAGCAGAGGACAGGTATGTTTAGTTACGAAAGATCTAGGTTCCCTGACTTCAGGATTCCTCTCTTGTAATGCAAACCATAGTGAGAGCTAGTGTCATCTGATGCTCCTTATATTGCTCTGTGGGAATTTGACTTGGAGGATTAGTTGGGTGGTTCCTATTTCTATGTGGAATAAAGTTCTCTTCATCTCTGACATGGGGCTGTCAATCACCAATATTCGTGAGACTATGGCAGCCTAATTTATTGATTTGTAAATTGGTTAAAATTTCTGACCCTTGACACCAGCAGTTAGCGTAATGGCTATGTCGCTGAACTCCCATGTGGCCGACCACACTTTGAGTCCTGGACCCTGTTGTTTGAACTCATGCCAGGCGCATGTGAGTGCATGCCCAAGATCCTAAGAAGAGAATGGAGGAGAAGGGATTGCAGCGTGGCCATCACCCCCTAGGGGGGGTGATTTCTCACTTTCTATCTCTCTGTCTCTCTCTCTCTGTCTTTCTGGCCAGTGCATGTGCCCTATAGCAAAAACCTCTCAAAAAAAAAAAAAAAATTCAGACCCTTAATGACTTGGTAGTAACTTGAGCTGCTGAGCACCTACTTATGATATATTTAGATCTCTCCATCAGCACTCTCTTACACATCACAGATATTTGCAATGACATTTTTTCTAAAAAGAAAATAAGTAAAATTCCAGCTTTAGCTTTTAGAAAGTCTGGCACACAGTCTTAGTGGTCTAGTTCATAGCTAGAACTGCAGTGCTGGAAGACATGTGGTGGACCACAGATTCAGTTCCCTGGGTGGGCTTTGGGAGAAATGTGCCAAGTGAACACATGCAGTGCCCAAGATCCTGACGAACAGGAGGGATGCTGGGAAAAAAATCTCATCAAGAAGTGATCCTGTTGGTTTCGCTTTTCTCTCTCTCTCTTTCTCCCTCTCTCTGTTTCTCCAACTTTTAATTGCATGGACTTGCTACAATAAATATTAAAATGGAAGAGAGAGAAGAGGTCTGATACTTTAGTGTAACCCTATACTAATATGTGTGAGGAGGGAGGATGCTCCAAATGTTTGTAATGTCAAAATGGGTATTGCTGCTTGTCTTCCTCAGTGTAGATTATGATTCCAAATAAAATATGCATTTATTTATAGAAATAAGAGATAACCTAGTATTCTTTAATAGATCTATTTAAATTGAGACTTCTAATATAATGTCGATAGTTAGACAGATTGAGCATATTTTGTATCCTATTTAAATGTTCTCTAAATTTTACATACTGTGGAAGAGGCTCTTGCTAATCAGGAGAACCAATGCCCAGTCCTTTAAAAAATAGCTTCTTTCTCAGCCATGTTAAGTCATGACAAACCATGACTTCTATCCCCATTTCTGAGTGCCCCATGTGTCAATATGAGAGACCAAAGCTGAGCCACTAACTTGCTACCTTTTCATGAAAAAGCAAACTATTGAACAGATTCGAAGTGGTAGTTTGGTTATGCTGAGCTTCCTCCAACCTTGGAAAAGCAGTATATTTCCTTATTAGAAAAGTTAATTCATCTTAATATGAATTTACCTTCCTTGTGTCTAGTGTTTCTGTACATACGCGCATATGCAGATTTAGTGAGTACTTTATTCACTGTCCTGATAACAGAGGTAACATCACTTTTGACAAGTTGATTGAATATTGTGGTTGAAGTTTTAGTTGTGCTGCCAACAGGTAATAATAGCTTACTAATCTCTAAAAGAATGTCATGCACTTGGGTTATGCACATAAAATATAGTTATTTTTAAAAGGAAGACCACAGATATAAGAATCAAAATGTGCAAGGAGAAGATTCTGACAATACTTCTGACAAATGTGTACTTATTTATTGTTATTTCTTCTTCCTCCTACATTGCCTTCTTCTGATGCAGAGACCTGTGTCCTCCAAGATAAGACTGCTTCTACCAGAGAACATAGCAATAGTTCCACTCTACTAGGGATTGATACTGCCTCCTGTCATCTGACCATTGGAACGCCTTATGCCACTGAAGCACACTAATGGCTGTGGTGTTTGATTCTAATTTTCATGAAGAAACAGGACTCCCATGGGGTGAGGCTAGTATGTTAGGAAGACAAAAAAAAAAAAAAAAATCTCTGAATCCAGTAATCGATAGGATTGTGTGCCTTTCCTTTTGGGTAAAAGGTTGGTCATGTGTTTTTATACTACATATAGTGGTGTAGTGGTTAAGGTGCTGATGATTTCATCTGTTCTTATACTACATGTAATGGTGTAGTGGTTAAGGTGCTGATGATTTCATGCTTTAGTGTAAGCAGAGGGTGTTTTTGAAAGCTAAGTATCTAAAGGGGAAAGATGATTGTGTGGAGTACATTTTTTTTTTAATCAGAGCCAGGAGGTGGTGATGTGGTTAAGGCACTAGACTCCCACATGGCTGTACACAGTTTGAGTCCCATACCCGGTGGCTTGAAAATCACACTAGGCATGTGTGTCTGCATGTACAAAATACTGAGAGGGGAGTTAAGGAGAGGGAATTGCAGAATGGCTAAATTCTCAGAGAGTGAGTCTAGCTTTCTGTTTCTCTGTCCCTCTCCAGTGAGCACGCGTTCTCTATGGCAAAAATCTTAAAAGCAAAATAAAACAAAACTACTATCACCCGTCACTCCTTCTCATAACGATGGGTAGCAAGGGCTGGAGATCTAACGCATCTTCCCGTAACTGCCTTGCCTACAGGGTTTCAATATAGATGCTGCAAACTAGAAACGCATATTTAAGGGTTAGAAATTAGGATCAAGGAAAAATGATTCATTCTCTACACCTACTACAGACATGAGTACGTGCTTTGGCAGAAGGAAGGAATTATGTTTGAAGTGGTTTCCACTATAGCTACAGTGAACTACTTTCTTAAGCAATGCTGATAGCTAGGCCACTGGGATGTTCTGTGACTTCTGTATTTCATATTGTCTTCTGTATTTTCTTTCTCACTATCTGCCCCCCATATTTTTGTAATAGTTTTTATTTATTTTTTATTTTATTTTATTTTATTTTATTTTTTTTTGCTATAGGGCACGTGCACATGCCAGAAAGACAGAAAATGAGAAATCACGCCCTGGGGGGATGGCCATGCCGTAATCCCTTCTCCATTCTCCTCTCAGGATCTTGGGCACACATGCCCAGGATGACTTTAAGCCCCTGGGTCAACTACATGAGAGTCCAGCAACATAGCAATTACGCTAACTACTAGTCCCCACATCATGCTTTTTGTATAAATCTCATTTTATATGAATCTCATTTTACTTAATTACCTGAAGTATTTTCTGTTCTCATAGCAAAGTATTTATATATCAAGCTATTTCAGGAAATTAATATTTTACTTTTGATTTTTGTGTTATTTCTCATTTTGATTGTTTAGCAAATGCAAGCATCTGTAAACTTGATGACTTGTTTGCTAAGATAACTTTGAATTTAAAATTAACAAAAATGCATAAATAATTAAGAGCCTTAAATGTACAAGATATGCTGAGTGGCATGCCCAGCTCAAATCCTAAAAACATTTCTGTTTTATTCCATGTATCAGCTATTTTAAAACATTTTGGGGTCAGCAGCTGGTGTAGAGGTTAAGGTGCTGAATTCTCAGATGGCCAACTGAGGTTCAAGTCTAAGACCTGGTGTCTTGAAACTCATACCAGGTACGTGTGAGTGTGTGCCCCAAATATCAGAGACAGAGTGGAGGAGAGGGCATGGTGGCATGGTCACCCCTCCTGAGGGGTAATTTCTCAGTTTTCTTCTCACTGTCTCTCTCCTCTTCAGTGAGTGAATGCTCCCTATGACAAGAGCCAAAACAAACAAACAAACAAAACACAAAAACCCTTTGAACAGGTCAGATACACCTGTAAAACTCATTACAACAGAGTTCTGGCCCCAACCTCAGATTCAAGTTCCCTAGGTGTGGAGATAGTGTAAGAATTTGTATTTCTATCAGGTTCCCATGTACAGATGGGCTCTTTGGGTCACATTTGAGGATTGCTTCTGTTATTCTATTTCATATGCAAATGTTATGATTTAGATAATGATTTTCCCCCAAAAGTTCATGTTTCAAAATTTGGTTCTAGTGGGTATCATTGGATTATGGTAATTGGATGCTGGAAATACCATCCCCATTTTTAATGAATATTGTCTTGTCAGAGAACAGAGTGAGTTCTAGCACTTGTGAGAAGGATCAGTTATTATTTGAGTGGACTGTTATAAAAGAAAGTTGTTTGAATCTCCTTTTTTCTCTGCACTGACCATTCTTTCTGCTTCTGTCAGTCATGTTGCAGTTTGTGTGGTATCAGGTTATGGAATTCACAAACACTGTAATCATAAATCAATAAACCTTTATTTCTTTATAAATCATCAGGATTATGTATTTCTGCTACAATACAGGAAGAGACTATGACACTACATTAACAAGTGCTTTTAAATTAAATATTTGAAAGTATTTCATATTCTTTAGTAGACTTTAGTAGACTTTAAGTTTTGTTTCACACTTTATTTTTGAAAGGTTTTTGTCTCAGCGTGCATACACTCATCAGAGAGAGAGTGAAACAGAGACAGTGAGAGGGAAAATGAGAAATCACCCCCTAGGAATATGGTCATGCCTCAATCCCTTCTCCTCCATTCTCCTCCCAGGATTTTGTAGACACATGCACACGTAACCAGCATGAATATGAAGCCATCACGTTCAGGACTCAAACAATGGTCGGCCATGTGGGAGTCCAGCTGCATAACCACTACACCATCTGGGATCCCAGAAGACTTTGTTTATAGAAGAAAAAATACTGTAGGGTACATGTGCTCCGGAAAGAGACAGACGGAGGGGAGGGGGGGAGTGAGAAAGCATACCTCCAGGGAGGATGGCCACACTTTAATCCCTTCTCAATTTTGCTGCTGGAATTTTTGGCATGCATGTCCAGCATGTTTTCAAATCACCAAGTACAGGTGAACTACACAATCAGTCATGTGGGGTTCAACCACCTCAACCACCATGCTACTTGCTGGCCTTCATAATTGACATTTTCTAAGTCAGACTTACTACATCATACGCTCAAATCTAATGGTTTTGGATATAAATATTTTCATTTTCAACCAGTTATTTTTGTAAAAAGCACTATCAGCATGCAAAAAGTATAAAACCTTCTAGTTAAATATCCATTTTTAAGTCATTTATAGTGAAAAAAAGTCATGAGAGAACAAAACAAAAATCTTAATTTGAAAATCATGTGTATGTCTATGTGTATCTGTGTCTGCATTTTCAACTCCATCCCTAATATACTCTTATACTTGAACATCTTTCCTGTTAAACATAGGCTTTGTGAATTTTCTCCAAAGATATATTTATCTGAAGACAAATAAACTATTTCAATTGTTTAACTCAATTCAACATTTGATAAAATTGATTTAGTGATCTTATGAAGAACTATTTATTCTAGAGGATGTGTGGTATTGCCAGTAGTGGTAGAACATGCTTTAAGGAACTTATCTGATGGATACTTCCTTTCATATATTTTCTTTTCATACTGGAAAAAAGCAGACTGGTTGACTTTTTTTGATCATAGAAATATATTATGATATTTAAAATGTAGGGACTGGTAACGTAGTGGTAAGACACAATACTCCGAGAAGTAGCCCCATGTGGGAAGATGGCTGGCTCAAGTCCAGAGAACTCCCTGAACATGTGGACACCACTCAAAATCCAGGGTTGGCTGAAGCCAATTAATTAATGCTTTTAATAGATTGGGTTGGCAGCCTGTTAGGAGTATTATCTCTCTCTCTCTCTCTCTCATGTCCATAGAAGAAATAAATAAGTAAACTTTAAAAAATAAATAATATATGACTCTGATCTAACACTTGCCCATTGTCACACAGAGAATAAGTTAATCTATCTCTTTCACATCTCATCACTAATTAATAGTATTGATATTTAATAATTCAGAATAAGTATTAATTGGGCCAGCCAGATGGCATGGTAGGTAAGATGGCAGGATCCCACATGGCCAACTCCAATGGTGTGAGTCCTGGACCTAGCGGTTTGGAAAACACTCCGGATGTGTGCACATGCATGCTCACTCACCATGTCAGGACAGGAGAATGGAGGAGAAGGGATTGCAGTGTGGCCATTTATCCTGTGGGTGCTGACTCACTCTCTTCCTTTATCTCTCTGTGTCTCTCTCAGCAAACACACAAGTAAAATAGAAAATTTTTAAAGAACAAAAAAATAATATTAATACTATGTATGTTCTGATGGTTAAATAAAGACTGTTTTAAAAAAGTTTAAGGATTTAATAAATATGAGTTACTGCTTGAAAACTCAACCTGATCAGATAAAGCAGGATTTAATCTAAAATATTTTCTGGTTTTCACTCTTTAGTCAACCTCATTTCTTTTCATAATTGAATTCTCTGCATATTTGTGTTATAAAGGTGTTCTAAAATATGTCAAATGAGTTAGGTTAGGTTTTATAAAAGCAGAGCCTAAGACAAGGATTTAAGTGAATGTGATTTGTTGGGGAAGTCCTCTTCTGAAAGTCTATGAGGAGGGATATGAGGCAGACTGGGAAGTGGGAGAGGACTGAGCAAGTATGTCAGCTTAGGTTAAGACTGACCCTTGGCCTTTTCCACAGATGAACCACTCAGGAACGTAAATCTCACCATTACTATCTCTGCTGAAGGTCTGGGCAGGCAGCTATTGAATGAGGACCGTGGAGAGAATGAAAATTTCTTGAAGAAGCCTATCCATCTAGCAGAGGACCATTCTTCAGAGAAAAGGCAACTATGAGATTTAATAGTAGACAAGATTAGAAAAAAATAAACACTGGGTGAAATTTATTTCGTTTACATTTTCTTTCTTATAAAGTTTATTTTTTTTTCATGAGAGAGAGATTGTGTCCATGAGTGAGAGAAAGAGAGACACATTTGGCAAAATTTCATCATACACAATCTCCTTTTCCAAACCCTCCAGCTAGTCAGGATCTTTGGTGTACATACACCCTGTATGTTTTATACTGTCATGGGATCAGAGACCTCCATTGGCTATGTGGCTTCCAGCACTGCAGACCAATACGCTACCACACTGCCATAGAAGCAGGGTCAACCTTATAACATTAATATAATAATTTGCCGTGATGAGAGTTCAGGATAGTGTTTAAGAGCCCAGATGCAGAAGCAAATGCCTGCATTAAAATTCAAACTCCACCGCATAGGGATTGTTAGGGGACAGGTTAATTAACCTTTTATGTCATACATTTTTTAAAGGGAAAAAACACAGAAGATACTAGACTAACATCTTTATCATAGGGCAGTTGTAAAGGTTAAATAAGACCATAAATGTTAATAATTCAAAAGTGTTTGTCCTGCATTAAGCAGTTCATAAATGTTGTCAATTTTCATTATTATTTTTAATTATTTATAAATATATGTGAGATCAAAGTTGAATAATGAGAAAATGTTTAGGTAGCCACTCCCTCCCCACCAAATTAAGGCAATTCAACCACACTTGCTTACAAATTATTTTTTATGATAACTGTAATAGTTTCTATTGTGTATATTCATAGATACAAAATTTTGTTTTAATTCCCATACATGGTAACTTTGACAATTTTCTAGTTCTTTATTAACAATATTGCAGGACCAGCAGATGACATAATGGTTACATCACTGGACTCCCACATAGTAGACCATGGTTCAAGTCCTGGACCCAGCAGCTTAAAACTCATGCCAGGCATGTGTGTGTGCATCCCCAAAATCTCAAGAGGAGAATGGAGGAGAAGGGATTGTGGTATTGCTATTCCCCGCCCCCCACCGGGGCGGTGATTTCTCACTTTTTGTCTCTCTGACTCTCTGCATGCAACCAAAATAGCAAAAATAAACAAGCAAAAGACTGTCAAAAAATTGCAATAAAAAGTTTTATAATTATTGTGGAGGTAAAAATGGCACTATTTTTACTGGATATTTAGAAGTGGCTTTTCTTTTCTATTTTTTTTTGAGTGTTTTTTTTTTTTTTGCTGTAGAGTTTGGGTGCTCACCAGCGATATAAAGATTGATACACTTCTTATCAGGGAACACTCATATCTATTTGTGCAGGATTTCTTCAATTAAACTACTGATGAGATTTAACTTGCTAGACAGTCTGTAGCAGTTCATTATTTCTTATTGCTTAATAACAGTTCTTTGTTTAAATAATTCCAATTTATTTTATATTAGATTATTGATGGATCTGTGTGTTCTTTCAGGTTTTAGCTACTACAATTCAGTTACGCAGAGCTTTCTTATACATGTTTCTTGCTGTGGTATGCATTTATGATTATGCATATGTTCAATTTCAGTGGATATTCTAAACTTCTGTAGAGATTTTAACAAAGTAGTAGTAGCAGGCAGATTAGTGCTTACTAAAAGATCCATTGATCCAAATACTCATGAATTCTTCACATTTTATTTGTTTATTTTATTAATTTCCTGTTAAATAATGATGAAGCCCTTTTCATATTGGACTTGGACTTGGGGATATTTACTTTCTTTCTTTCTTCCCCCCTTCCTTTTTTTTTTTTTATTAGAGGCTTTGCCTTATGTGACGTGAATGCGCAGAAAAGACACAGAAAGAGACAGTGAGAGGGAAAGTGAGAAATCTCCCTTGGGCTGGGAGGTAATCACACCACAATTTCTTCTCCTCCTGGGATTTTGGGCATATATACAAACTCACCTGGTGTGATTTTCAAGCCTCCTGATGCAGGACTCAAACCATACTCTGCCACGTGGGAGTTCATTGCTTTAACTACCGCCACTTGCAGTCCCCTATGTTCCTAAATTTATCTCTCAGTTTTAAGTGTTCTACAACACATCCAGTTTGACATCCTCATGACAAAGGAGAGCTTTACTTCTTTCTCTGTAACCTCTTCCTCTCGTGGTAACACAGTCTAGTGTATTCAATTCAGTACTCAAAGTTAGGATGGTAACTTTGTCATCATTTTGTCTTGGTAGGTATCACCATCATCTTTCTGAAAGCAGGCATAGGACTTTATCTTCTCTAGTATACTTCTTTCTATTTTACTAATTTCTGATTTCATTTGTTTTAGTATTTTCTTCAGATTATCCTAACTTCTTAAAACTATTTTTCTTACTAATATTTGCCTTTATGATTGTGTAATTTCATTTACTGACATCGCGTAAGTATTCACACATATCTTTCTTATTGTTTAGTTAATTATTTTACAATTTTTAAATTAGTGGTAGAGATCATTTTAAAATTGAATTCAGGCTTTATGGGATATATACTGGAACAGAGTTGTGACATATAAATGACTGCTCCCCCTTTACCAATTATAAATGTCAAAAATACAAGTATATATAGATTTTTCTTTTAGTTTACCAGCAGTGCAAGTTTTGGTCAAGAAGCTAAAGAGCTAACAATATTATTTTATTATAATTTTATTTTCTTTCCTGATGATTGGAGAGATTAATTAAGCAGGTGATTTCTTAAACAAATGCAGTTTTATGACAAAACACCCTGCCTCAGCAGTTTCATGGGCTTTTCCTTCTTAAACAAGTGTGTACCTTTGTGATGGGCACCTCAATAACATGTTTCATATCTTCATCTATTTTTATATCACAATGCATTGTCATTCTAAGCTAACTTTTTGTTTTCAGTGGTATTTCCAGACATATATATATATTTGATTTAAAATAATAATATTTAGAACTTCAAAACTCCAGCTTAACCTAAAAACCATGTTAACATTATCCATTTCTAGAGAGTAAAAATTACGTAAAGCTAGATCCAGGTTGTTAAGACCTTTTTTTTTTTTAATGTTGCCTTGCAAAGAATAGAAGCTTTAGTACATGGAAAAAGATGGAAAAAGCTTGTGATTATTATCACACAAGTTATTAACAATGTCAGAAGAGCAGTCAAAAAAAATATGCCACAGGGAAAAACGAGTTCGTGACGGGATTTGCCAGTTCAGTAGGCGTGTAAAGCCTGTTTGTTTTAATAGCATATTTTAACTCAAACAAGGAAACATATTTCGTGGCAACAATCTTAATTCATTTGCTTTTGGTCAGGCTATGTTCCTTTCCAAATATAGAAACAACAGCAATCACAACACTTAAAATTAATTATGAAAGTTCACATTATTCACTACCCATATGAAAATACTAACCATTGTAATAACTGATCCTTTCCTTTCAAATGTAGCCATGCTGAGAAATTTCATTTATAACAACTTGGGTATCCTCATGATGTTCATTGTACACACTGTGCCTAGTACAAACATTTACTGCAGTGCATGTGGCCATGTGCGTTTATACACACTCAGGCTAATAACTATTATTTCAACCTAACAGATAACGCAACTTTAATTAAATTGTCCCATGCCTACCAGCAATCAATTGATCATAAAATGCCTATCACTGGAAAAAGTTTTCCATTTTTTAAAAAAAAGTCCACTTAGTAGCTGACAGGTGGTGTGGTGGTTGAGGATGCTGGACCTCCATATGGCTGATTGCAGTTCAAGTCCCAGACATGGAGGCTTGCTCTCCTCTCTCTTTCTCTGTCTCTTTCTGCTCAAATTAACATAAATAAATAAATAAAGTTAGATAGTTTATTTTTTAAAGCATGCCATTTAGAATAGGCTTAAAGTATTGTCATAAAACAGAAAAGTCAGAAGCAGTTTGAGTACTGAATCCCTTATTCTTCAGCATCTTAGTTTTGCTGCTTTGAGCAATCACCATAGCCTTGGATTGCTAAAACAGTAAACACTTAAGTTTCACAGTTGGGGAGGTTATGTATCCTAGATGAAGGTGCCGGCAGACTTGTGTCTGCTAAGGGCCCACTTGCTAGAGAGAAGAGACAGAAAACAGAAAGATCTCATTCCTCCCATAAGGGGACTAATTCAATACATGAGGACTCCACCTTCATAACCTAGTCACACCCCACAATTCCCCCTTCAAATACTGTTGCAGTGGTGGGTAGAATTTTAAAATGGAAGTTTTTGAGGAAGACAACATTGAGGCCATAGCACCCAGTGTCAAGTGTTGCCGCTCTACTATAGGGCCTTCCACATTCTCCCTCGCCGTAGAACCCCAAATTTGGAAGATAAAACTGAGCACTAAAAAGCATTTTGTTACATGTAAATTTCCTTTAGGCTTTATGTGTGCCCTTTATTCCTAGAGATTCGCTTTTTCTCATGAGAGTGGTTTCCTTTTTCTCAGAAAAAGCGTATTCCCTTCCACTTTCTCAAGCTCTTAGGCTCCTCTGATACTGCTTTTCGCCGTTCCTAGCTCATGGCTCTATTTCTGCACGACTTTGTGAAATCATAAACAGTGAGGTTAAGGAGGTGAGATAATTTCCCCTCCATACACACAAAAATAATGGTGTCTGAGACTCATGTACAATTTTGTGTGCATCTAATTTGCAACGGAATGAAGAAACAGCTGTCACTAGCTGATCAGAGACAATTGTTAAATACTAAGGTCTTTTGTGAGCCAGCCAAGAAGGAAGGATTTACATCCTTTGAATTTAACTAATCAAGATGTGGACTATTGACTTTAGTCCATATATTGCCCATTAAATCTCTAAACTAGTCCTTTCTACAAATATGCTATTTTCCATTTCTGACCTATATCTGCACAAAAATTCTTTATGAGGTAATGAAAAGAAATCTTAGAGTCCCCTCCTTAATTAATCATCACAACAAAGTCTAGTTATTCCTTTGAGTATCTTTGTCCTCAATGAAAGACTAGACAGGAAAAATAGTTTCTTTAACTCAAAAGGTCCTGTTTCCAAGATGGGCCAACTGACACTTTCTAAAATTCTACTAAGACAGTCGTCAGCAAGGTCCAAATTTAATTTAGTACATTTTTTCTTTTTATAAGTTGTTGCAGGCAACATTTTTTCCCTATTTTTTCTGTCACTAGTTAGCATGTGCTTTTTAAAAGAACTATTTATTTAATTTTATTCATTTATTCTTTTATTTATTTTGATTTGACCAGACACACACACACACACACACAGAGAGAGAGAGAGAGAGAGAGAAAGCAAACCACCAGGTCCGGGACTCAAACTGTGGTAGGTCCCGAGGGAGTGTCCAGCATCTTAACCACAAGCAACCTGCTGGTCCCAGCCTGTGCTTCTTTTTGTTTAACCTAGAATACAAATTTCCACATGGCTCTGCCAGTTCCTACCAATGCTCTCTTTAATGCCCTTTCAAGTACGGCCTGCCATACAACCCGAAAGCCAATGCTAGACGCTATTTTTACGACAGCAGGCCACCTCTTTTATCATTTTAAATTGTCCGGTTCTGTGTAACAATACACTCCAAACCTTAGTGACTTTGAAACAGTGATAGTTTATTATTTTCAACGATTCTGTCAGTTGGCAGGTGATTCTCTGTTGGTTTTACCTGGGCCCAAGCGTGTGGCTAAATTCAGCTGGAAGGCTGACTGAGTGGAGAGGTTAAGATGACTTCATGTCTCTAGCAGTTGGTACTGCCTGTCAGCAGGCGTGCCGTTTTGTTTGTTTGTTTTTCCATGTAGCTGTCATTTTCTTGTAGATATATATATTTTTCTGTCAAGGGCCAGATAATAAATATATTGTTTTGTAGGCCATAGGCTACTTAAACTTTTCATTTTTTTTTCTCATTTTTAAATTTAAATAGTATTATCTATGTTTACTGGTAACTAAAATATGAGTTACTTTTTTTTTCTTTCTGAAAAGGGAGAGGGAATAAATATTTTAAGATTCTCAAGTAATTATAACCCTTGTAACTGTAGAAAACATCCTTAGATCTCAGGTCATAAAAAATCAGGTCATAGACTGATCTGCCTTGCAGACTCTAGTTTGCCAACATCTGTCAAATAACAGCACTTTTCATATTCGTTTTTAGTTATTTCAGTTTTAAGGAATAGGGAAGATCAATTATTTTCTTATCATTACATGTGCTTGTTTTTACTTTATATAAGCTTTTTAAACTATATACATATATATCTCGTACTCGTGAGTTATCTGTAAAAATTTCATGGAAAATATGTATCATGAAAAAACTGTGCATGGATTTCAAGATTCTTTGCACCTAAATAAACATATACGTTAATTTTCCATGACTGTTTCGAGGTCCTTTTGCATATATCCATGCAATATCATTGTAGTGTGGCTATACTTAAACTCAATGTCTTAGTTTGTTCAACCTGCTGACAAAGGAGTTTCCATAGTCAGGGTAGGTAAGAAACAAGATAAATATAATTCTCACAATTTTCAAAGGAAGGAATTCAAGATCAAGGCAACAGTAGGTCCAGTTTCTGGTGAGGAACCAGTTGCCTGGTTCCCAAAAGGCAAGTCCATTCTCTGGAGCCTCATTTTTTAGCAGTACTATTCATATTCATAAGAGCTCCATCCTTTGGACCTAATTACCTCCCCAAACTCCATTTCTTGATAACATTATCTTGTGGGAGTTAGCTTTCATCATATAAGTTTTACAGAGACACTACTTTCAGGCTGCAGCACTCAAGGAAGAGTGTTCCCTGAAGGTTAATTTACATGTTTGTTAAGTAAGTATCCCTCTAAGGTGGCTCACTTTGCCTTAAATTGCAGTGAAATGTGGCAACATTAGATGGATTCTTTCCAGTGAGAAATGTTCTCGGGGTTTTGACTGCTCTTATTGTATTCTATAGATTAATCGAAACCCTTCACATGTTCGGAGTTCTTACACCATGTGGCCATTTAAATTTGAAACCTCTGCTTTAAATGAACAACTGGTAATTATTTTAAACAACTTAACACCTTTTTACTTATCTTTGGGTTAAAGTATATATCCTATTGGTTTCTCTCAGTCTGATCTCTTCCATTCCATGCTGCTCCCAAGTTCTGCCTAGTCTCTGGGTCTCTGGCGTACTGCAATTCTCCGATTTTTCTAGTACACTTTGCCACCTGTATCGCTCTTGCATTTCAGTAGTCTTTCCCAGTTTTTTTTTTTTTTTTTTTTTTTTTTTTTTTTTATCTTCCATTTCCCACAAATTAATCGAAACCCTTCACATGTTCGGAGTTCTTACACCATGTGGCCATTTAAATTTGAAACCTCTGCTTTAAATGAACAACTGGTAATTATTTTAAACAACTTAACACCTTTTTACTTATCTTTGGGTTAAAGTATATATCCTATTGGTTTCTCTCAGTCTGATCTCTTCCATTCCATGCTGCTCCCAAGTTCTGCCTAGTCTCTGGGTCTCTGGCGTACTGCAATTCTCCGATTTTTCTAGTACACTTTGCCACCTGTATCGCTCTTGCATTTCAGTAGTCTTTCCCAGTTTTTTTTTTTTTTTTTATCTAGTTAGCTTCACATTACAGCACAATATAAACAACCCCAGAATTACTTTTCTAACAACTCAAGAGATGGTAAAAAATAATAGCTATAATCAATAATTAATAGCAGTATGGTATTTATATAGTCGTGCTAGGAACCAGACTGTTCTGAACACTGCACTTACAAATTCAGTACTATTATTGTCCCCATTTTTAATGAACTGAGGATATAAAAATAATTATAAATACAGTTTCTATCCTAAATTGCAGTTAGGTTGAATTTTGAGCTAAGTAAGTTCTGCCTTTGGAACCATGACCTTACCCACTAATGGTTCATCATCATAGTCATCATCATCATCATCATCAAAATAATTAGGTTTATAGTTGTCTTTTTATTTATTTATTTATTTATTTATTTACTTATTCCATGAGTGAAAGAGACAGAGATATGCAGGCACCTTCCCACAGACTCCACCCCAGCTTCATTCATCCCCTGATCACAGCATGTATGCACCTGGCATGTTTGGAGAAGGCTCCAGATGGGAACCTAAGTTTTTCTACATAGGTCAGCCTCACAGAGCACTGCATTACAGCTGCTTAGTTTTTAGTGATGGGGATAAAATAATGATTATTTGCTGTCAATGTGATTCTTATTTTTGTTTTGTTTTGTTTTGCAAAGACATTTACATTATTATAGAAAAAACATAAGTGCTTGATCTCTTGTTTTCTTTCAGTAATGTTTTCTTTCAATTCACCTTAGGTACTAAAAAGAACGTTCCAAGTTAGATATTACCTTCTCCAAAAATTGCACCATCCTTTAATCTCAACCCCTTAACAGTACCTTCAACTCTAGAAAAAAAACCTTCTTCACACTTTATTCATTCATTTATTTATTTTTTTAGAGGTTTTTGCTATGGGTGCGTGCGCTCGCCGGAAAGATAGAGAGATTGAAAGCAAGAAGTCACCCCACAGGGTGGATGGCCACACTGCAATCCCTTCTCCATTGTCCTCTCGGGCACGCATGCACACGCGCCTGACATGAATTTAAGCCACGGGGTCTGGGACTCCAATTGTGTTTGGCTACGTGGGAGTTCAGCGACATAGCCATTATGCTAACTGCTGGTCCCCACAGGGTTTTCTATAAGAATTGAAGTTTGTTTGATAATAACTCATTTTAAAAATAATTTTAATTTAAGTTTGAAATCATAAGATCCCACTCAAAATTTGATATTCCTTATATTGCCTATGTAAAACAGTATAATTTCATTAAAATATAAGATATTTTATTTATGATAAATATGGCGCACTCTAGAGTTGTGTAGTAGCCACAAACCACTTGCAGCTATGTAAATTTTTTATTATTTTAAATCGAATGAGTTAACAATTCATTTTCTAATTACATTTGCCATTCCAAATATATAACTGCCTCATATAGCAATTAGCTATCATATCAAGCAGGGCAGATCAAAGAACATTCCCATCATCATAGAAAGTTTTACTGGGTATAGTACAGCTCTAGGATAGACACTCAATTTTATTTGAAGAACTACAGTTTTAAAACAATGGAAGATAAATGAGCAGGTGGCATAGAAACTAAAGTACTGGATCCCACATGGCTGACTGTGGTTCGAGTCCTGGACCTGGTGGCTTGAAAATTAAGCCGAGTGCATGTCTGTGCATACCCCAAATCCCAAGAAGAGACTAGGGAGAAGGGATTTTTTTGTGATCATCCCCCACTGGGGTGTGATTTCTCATTTTCCCTGTCTCTCTCTCTGTCTTTGCGCTTGCATGAGACCTATAGCAAAAACTTAGGAAATGCAAAAAGAAGAAATTAAACACACATACGCACAAATTCAATTAAACTGAGACTGTGAGAAAATTACTGAAAAAGAATCTATACATATATCCAAAGACTTCAATAACCCCCTGTTAAGTAATTGAAAGAGTATCATAAACGTGCCTAAAACATATCAACAATAAAAAAATCAACAATACTGGGAACCAGCAGTTGGAGTAATGACTATGTCGCTGGACTCCCACGTAGTCGACCGTGGTTCACATCCCGGACCCAGTGGCTTAAAACTCACGCCAGGCACGTGTACATGCGTGCCCAAGATCCTGAAAGGAGAATGGAGGAGAAGGGATTGCGGCGTGACCATCCCCCCTGGGGGGTGATTTCTCGCTTTCTGTCTCTATGTCTCTCTCTATCTGGCGAGCGCACGCACCCTATAGCGAAAACCTCTCAAAAAAAAAAAAAATCAACAATACTGTCAATCATCTAACCTAACTCATAACAGTGCTGAATGTAACAACTTCTGAAAACTTGTCTATTCACCAAATGAAACATTAACCAAGATAAATGAATTATATATTATGACATTGAAACATATTTCAATGCATTTTAAACAACTGAAATAATGCTTCACATATTCTCTAACCATGATAAGGGACTCAGCTTGATATAAATTGGTTATATGACACACCTCCAAATATTTGGAAATTAAACTATGCAATATAAATGATGAATTAATTAAATAAACTCATTCAGAAATTATAAAACACTTTATTTTGAGGGAGAATGGAAACACATTATTTTAAAAATATATGTGATGCCCCTTAAATAGTACTTAATTGAAATTTTATGGATTTAAAGAACTATATGAGAATAGTAATAATATAAAAGAATGATGTTTAAAACTAGTAAGTTTTCATCTTTAGAAACTAGAACTAAAAGACCAACTTATAAAAAAAAATAAAATACATAATAAATATGTAACTTGAAAGTAATAGACTATAAAACAAAGATATCATAAAAGGGAAGAATTTGTTTCTTAAAAAGCAAATTAAAATAGATAAACCCTAGCAACATTATAGAGATTCAAATGGAAGAGAAATTAAGAGTAAACTTGCAATTGTCAATAGATAATGTCCAGATATTTAAAATAAATCAGGATAGGGACCAGCAGTTAGCGTAATGGCTATGTCGCTGGACTCCCATGTAGTCGACCGCGGTTCGCGTCCCAGACCCGGTAGCTTAAAACTCACGCCGGGCGTGTGTGTGTACATGCCCAAGATCCTGAGAGGAGAATGGAGGAGAAGGGATTGCAGCATGGCCATCCCCCCTAGGGGGTGATTTCTCAATTTCTGCCTCTCTGTCTCTCTCTGTCTTTCTGGCAAGCGCATGCGCCCTATAGCGAAAACCTCTCCAAAAAAAAAAAAAAAAAAAAAAAAAGGGAAA